>NC_057689.1:5927641-6049275 GCF_014466175.1 Vespula pensylvanica | reverse complement strand
CGAGTTTTGTATTAGGATCACATGATGTGCGAAGAGGTGGCACGCCGAAACGTGTGTTGTGTACGCCCATGTTAGTACTTAGAAACTATTGGTTTTCCGAAGATTATTTTTTTGGGATTGGGAATTGGTGTGGGATATAATTAAGAAGACGTTTGATTACGTTCACATTAATCATTTTATTCATTATTCTTATTAATAATATGTGGTACATACATTATATTTTTTAATTTTACAAATGTTTTCTGTGTCTTATAAGTTTTAGTATAATATTTGTCATTATAATAGAATATTTTGCTACATAATACATTTCCGATCAATATAGTATACTATTGTTTTGCTTTATACAAAAGTCGAACTTCTAATATCACTTCATGCTTGTGAAACTATAGACAAAATAAGCGTAATTTATTTCGTTAGAAGTTCGGCCTTTGTTTACAGAGTAGCACATCGAAACTAACCTAATCTTAGTTATCACGTCGAAACTATCCGTGTAGGTTATTGTGTCCTGTTAAAAGTTCAAATTTCTGTCAAAGCGAGAAGATTTCTCACAAACCGTGTTTTGTATTAGGATCACATGTTGTGCGAAGAGGTGGCTCTTTTCGGCGTATGTTTCTCCAGGTAAGTCATTGTCTCCTGTTAGAAATTCAATGTTTTGGCACAAGATATCGATCCATTCGCCGTGTGTTGTATACGCCCATGTTAGTGATTACAAACTATTGGTTTTCCGAAGAGTTTTTTTTGGGGAACGGGAATTGTGGTGGGGATATAATTAAGAAGACATTTGATTATGTTCATATTAATAATTTTATTCATTATTCTTATTAATAATATATGATACATACATTATATTTCTTAATTTTACAAATGTTTTCTTTATCTTATAAGTTTTAGTATAATATTTGTTAATATAATACAATATCGATCAATATAGTACACTATTGTAGTGCTTTATAAAAAGACGAACTTCTAATGTCACTTCATGCTTATGAAACTATAGACGAAATAAACGTAATTTGTTTTGTTAGAAATTCGGTCTTTCTTTACAAAGTACAGCTTATAATGTAATTTACAAAATTTTATTATAATTTCTAACTTCTTACAATCGTGGGTATCTTCTGGTGACATGTTGGTGTATTCGTTTCTTCGTATATTGTTCACCTGTGAAGAGAAAAATATGTTATTACATTGAAATAGAAGATGTGTTGCCTTGAATCATGACACCTTCTGGTAAGTTATACTCTCCTATTTGGAATTTTATATTACGAGTAGAAGGAATATTTTTCCCGCAAAGTTGGTTTTGTATCAGGATCATATAATAAATTATAATAATATTGATATTTTGAAGCAATGTTTTATTGATAAATTTTAAGAGTTAAATATTATATAATCTCCTTACACATTAGACAGATAGAATTCTATTAGTTACTGTAAATTTCAATACCTCTTTTTTTCTTTCTAATAAGAATATTCTTTCGAACAAATTAACAGGAAACAGATAACTCTGTTACACAGGATCCGGTATTATCAGTTAATTTTTTACAAAACCGTCCATGAGTGGAACGAATCGATCGGCCACTCCCAAACGCAATTACCATCCTTCGGGTCTGTTCGTTGTACTTGAACGAATTGTTTTCATTGGTGAGACTGTGATCGAGCGCGTAAATGTCCTTCCTGACGCGTGTGTTCGTGACGTGTACACGCAGCAAGTGCGAGGGAGCAATAAAAAAAAAGGAAAAAATAACAAAACGAACAAAAAAATGGAAATTTTGCTTGAAAATTCGAAACACGGCGCATCGCTTGCGCCCTTTTTACTGTTCGTCGGCTCGTTTTTATTATCCCGTAGGGGAAACGATGCGCAGAATTTTTCGAGTTTTCAAGCCTCGCCGAGAATTTGTCTCGGCGAGCGACGCAATGAAAATCAAGCGACGACTGCAAGAAACGTGGTAAAAGGGCTTGATAAACGAGGGAAAGGGCTTGACAGAGAGAGACAGAGAGGGACAGATATATATATATATATATATATATATAGAAAGAGTGGGAGAGGTTTCCACAACGGACGCTTTTAGCTTTGGTTACGTTACATGGCTATGCGTGCTATATGTTCCGCGTACTGGAAAACTTAACATTCTTGTTTCTACGTGATAATACGTAGAATGAAAAGCATTCGTTCAATCGTGTTTCCAAATCTAATCGGACGAGAGAAAGGGAAGCTTTCAAGTGAATTACTCGAATTTTTATCTACATATCTGCATTTATGTGTGTATGTATGTTACATTATAATGAATATCTCGCGTAAAGTTGTTCCAAAAAAAAAAGAAGTAAAAGACTATAATAGCAAAATAAAAGACATACGTTGATATCGAAATCACTAAAAGAATACTTCCGAGATTAAATCAGGAATATTAAGAAGAATATATCGTTTTTGTAGATCATTGTTGATCATCTTAATGCTTAAGAATTCTTAAGATATGTGTTCACATTATTCTTTGATTATTTTTTATTCACTTTCAAACAAGAATCTTTTATCATAAAGCAAAGATTACTGAATATAAATATGATAAACTGAACATCTAAATATGACTAAAAAATATGACTAAAGGGAGTTTATATGGAGTACGTGTACCGATGATAAAAAATATCCCTCCAAGATAATTTTGAATATAATTACGAGATAATTATTTTTTGTTTTGTTCACGTATTAATGTCTATTTTTTTCTACTTTACGTTTTATTCATTAAGACATTAAGACAACAAGTTCAATAATCTATGATATCATGATCCTCCTTTTACCGTCATCAGCGGCGGAAATAATTTAGATGTTTAACTTAAGTGAGACATCCTTTATATACCAATAGTATTGAACTTCGTGCTTTAAACTGCATTCGAATCGCGAAATTGAATCACGTGATCGATAACGAATAGACCTCGTATCGTTCATTTTCTACGAACATAATACTATAGAAGCATCGAGCGTATTGTTCTTAAGAGCCAAGATTTGAAGTAGTCGCGAACCTTTTTCTTTGTAGGACATCTTGGCAACGTTCCTCGAAGGTCTCACTATGAGATACCTCGTGAAAGACCAGCAAGACATAAAGAAAAGAGAGAGAGAGAGAGAGAGAGAGAGAGAGAGAGAGAGAGAGAGAGAGAGAGAGAGAGAGAGAGTAGGGAATATACCCTTTTGCCAAAGATGCTTGGGGAAAATCTTTGTATGTAATACCTGAACAATATGCAGACTGTTTACTCATGGAATATATCCGACAATGGAAAACGAAAGAGAGAGAGAAAGAGATAGAGAAAAGGATCGAAAACTAGAGAACACCAAGCTGGTTCTCTGCTAAGGTTACCCTCCACTTTTCGGTTGCTTCGCTTTGAACGTGCCGGCCTCATCGTCTACGTTGGCGTTGTGTTTTTCCCAGCAATTCTGCTCGTTGGAATTTCAGTCTCGCACCGTATTAAGCTCTCGTACCTTCATGTGCGCATATATATATATATATACACATGCATACATACATACATACATAGATACGTACATATATATATATATATATATATATATATATATATATATATATATACAGCTTACAAGACTAAATTAAAGCTAGCGTTTCGTAAAGGAACCCTTCGCGATGAAGGAAGAAATTCAACCTCGTTTTACAATCATATATTTTGTACAATTTTCATGTCGAGCTTGGTAAATCCTTTAGGATAGTAAATAAGAATTAAATAACGTCATCGTTTACCGAATATAAATTTGAAGGAATTATCATTAAAATCTGTTTGGTGATACGACGAATAAAAAAAAGGAAATAGTTTTTGTGTTCTTGAAGTAATGTCCTGGTAAGAAGCCATGGAAAGAACGTAAACAGGTCGAGCAGAGTTTATGGAGATTTCATCGAGTGTAAGGCGTACAATTATTCTATTCTACTCTACCCTACTCTACCCTATCCTACCCTATTCTACTCTACCTTACTCTACCTTACTCTACGATGGTTTAGCTTCGTAACGATGACGGAGCCACAGGACGAGGATATCCTGCTACCAGGTAGTACGTGCTATTGGGACGAACTCGCGTCACTCGCACCAGATTTCCCGTGACGGCCGTACTTCATCCGAAATTACCTGAGAGGCATGTCCGACTATTCGGAGTCATGGTCATTTCCTGCTTACGGGACCACAGAGCTACCGGTATCCTGACGTACCCTACGAATTCCATACTAGGAAGTAGATTAATTAAATTCTTTTTCTTCTCCCACTTTCTCATCTTCCTTTTTTGTAATCACCGTCAACCAAAGTGGATTCTTAAATAACATGGATTTTTTAATGATATTACGTAAATACCAAAAGTACCTATCAATATATTCGACTTCTTAAAGAAAAATTCATAATTTTCTTATGTAAGCCTATATTTATTATATAAGTACAGAGTGTCTCAAAATTTATCATCAGATTTCTTTTTAAAGAAAACTAATTTTCATTAATCTGTTCTTTAATAAATTCCTGTCGCATTATTAAAAAATAATTAAAGTATTTTTTTAGTAAATCATTACATTTCTTGGTACGTCTCGCAATATTCTGTTTTATGCCAGATACAATATATCAATAGTCACAATACAACGAACATTTTTGTAAATGGCGCATTTATTGGATTTGAGATAACCACAGATTTTTTTCTTTGGGGTTATCTAAAGTAAAAAATTTACATCAACAAGCTGATAACATGACCTCAAGCAAAACATTAGAGATGAAATAACCACGCTACCACAAGAAACTCTGTGTAAAGTCATGGGTTAAGCCGTAGAATGGGCTTGAATTTATCAACACTTTAAAGGTGGAAGCTTCTTCGACATTATTTCTTAAAACTTGACAATGACTGATTTATTGAATTAAATTATGATTTGCCGTTTATAGTTAATTCTTTTTTCTTCATTATTTCAAAAGTTGTATAATACAAATAATCGGATTGATAAATTATCGGACAATCTGTATATAAGTGAATTTATTAAACGTAGCATATTGTAATGGGGCAATCAATGATATAGTTATATTACATCAGACGTAATTATTACAACAGATTTTTCAAGGGAATGATAAAAAATGTTCAGAACTGAGTTAGGGTGAAAAAAAGGCAAAGGAAAGTTGGTTAACTCGCATGAAAAGTTATACTAAACTATACGGTTGGTGCTACTCCTGTAGAAAAGAAATAATAATTTATAAAAGTTTATTGCCCGTGAGGGCCATTTATTTAAAACGAAGGGGAATCAAGGCCTCTGAGAGCTAGTTTCTTCTTGCGATTTTCCTGGGAGTCCGTTGAAGGAGTAGGTATACGAGTCTCATTTGCCAGCTGAAACCACAGACAAGGAGGATGAAGGATCTCAAAGATTGATTCTTCAGAAGGTAAAAAATAGTAAATTATAATTAGAATCTTATCTGCGATTCGTAACAGTTCATCATCCTGAAATTGGTTTAACGAAAGAAAAGCGATCGTCGACGGAAATATACTTTTCAGGCGAAAAATGAAATAAACAAAAATACCTATTATGATACAAATATATTTAATGTTAATTAAGATAAATTGGATAATCGAAGAGAGAAAATAAGAAAGAAAGAGAAGAAAGTAAAATAAAAAACGAATTGAGAGATATCCGAGAGAAGAAGTTATAGTTTAAAGATACACTTTTTTTCTATTAAACGAATATTTAGATGTTACGTGTATGAATGATTTGATCGACCTGGTTCAATTTTCCGTATACGCGATATTTCAAGAAAAAGAAGGGAGAAAGAGAGACTAGTAACAAAATTCTATACCAAGATAAAAGAAGATCGTATATTTTTGGTCGATAATGCTGAGCAAGAAAGAAAGAGAAGGTGAAAGAAAATAAAGAGAAACTGAAGGGAAACGTTGGTAGCGCAGCAGCTTAATCAAGAAGAAACGAAAGGATCCTCTCTTTTTCTTTTTCTTGGTCGTTTTCTTCGCATCTCACTTTTCGATCCCGTTACCGTAGCAGGAGCGAGAAATAACGAATGGTCCGTCGGTACGTAGGTAGAGTAAGAGAGCTTGGGTAAAAGAGCTTGGAAGGTGACGGGAAGTTGGAAGAAAAGAAACTTTGAGAATTAATGTAACGAAGACGAACGACATCCACAAAACCGGCCGGAAATCCTCGCTTACGAAAAATTTCTATTGTAGCTCTTCTTTATTAGAAAGAAACGGTGCCTTCGTCGTGTCCGTTCAAATTCAAATGTGTTCGTATAATTTGGAGGAACGGTCCAATTAAAAGAAATCGATAAAAAAGAACTCGAGACAAATCGATAGAGTATTTTCTTCTTTCTCTCTCTCTCTCTCTCTCTCTATCTTTTTCTTTCTCGCTTTCTAGTATTCTTTCTTTAGTAGAATAATTAGGATCGAATGGATTTAACTAAATTAGATTGTCGTTTACCTATGTAGATAGGTGTATTCTACGTTCAAACTTCCTCATTAACGAATTAGAAGAGTAATCATGAGTTTTCGAATATAGGGAAAAGTTTTCAAACGTTTATAAAATGTTTAAATATTACTTCATTAATATTGTTTTATTGATATGTATAAACAATAGCTCTAGAATAATAAATATTCTATAAATGTCTTAAAAGATATGATATTGACAACTTGTATTCATTTATCTAGCTATCTGCGAAACAGGAAAGACAGATGTTCCATTATAAGCTATCGTTAAATGAGCAACTAGTTTAATTACTTTTTCAATGTTGGAATTTCAAATCAAACTAAAAATATGAAAATAAGTACATGTTCTTGTCGCGGAGATAATTTTCAATCTTTATGTATAAAATATATATATATATACATATCCTATATATATATTACATATATATTGCGATGACCGAATGAAAAATTTACGAGAAGCTCGTACACGATAGAAAGAGAGCGAAAGAGAATTTGAGAGAAAGAAAGAACGAGAGAGAGAGAGAGAGAGAGAGAAATGGTAGCGGAAACGGAAAGGGTGGGCCAAGCTCTCCGAGATGACAAAAGTTTTACCGTCGATATAGACTCCCGCTTGGCATACCCGAACTAATGACGTGACCGTGGACATTTGTACGTGTCAGTTGCAGTTTCCGCGGCGAAACTATCGGCCACGCGCATTAATAATGCACCCGCCCGTGACTTCCGGTCGGTGGACATAAATTGGCCGGCGATCGTCGTACCTACCTCGTCCGGTGATTCCTTCTCGCATATTTCATCCTGCCTCAAATAAGAATTCGTAGGAAGAAGAAGAAGAAGACGAAGGAGAAGAAGAAAAGAAGGAGAAGAAGGAGACAGAGGAGGAAGAGTGGGATACGAAGAAGTACTTTAGGATCCTTTTTATCTACGAATCCTCAAGCCCTCACAAATTGCTCGTCTCCGTTCTCAACTCCTTTATATCGCGATATTGTTAATAAAAGCGAACGATCAATTAGGAAAAAAAATATTTGTGTAAGCGTATAAAAAAATATTTTTGTATATTGTGAATACGATGCTCTTAAATAGTTATATCCTCTTCAAGAAAAATAAAAAGTATTGAGCTTTCTCTGTTTACAAGCAAAAACTAGCTATTGTCAAGCACTTGACTATTGTCAAGTATTTAAGAAAATAAAAGGATAAAGGAGATATTATCTATAAACGATTCTATAACAAGATACATTGGTCAGCACTTTCCTACAAGAATAATTCTAGCGAAAACAAAGAGAATAACACCAAACCGATACAATGTATCTTTATCTAAGTCCCTTAGAAGAGAAAGTTTTTGTTTAAATGTAAAATTACGATGTATAAATCATTTTAAAGATTACCATATTAATTAAAATAATATACAAACTATCTCAATTAATTTACTATTACAAATGTAAATTATCATCTTTCGTTTAATTATTATACATAATTTCTAAGTAAAATCAATAATAAGAAACACAAAAACTATTGTTACACAGTGATACGGACAGACTGTCAATTAAATGTTTCAAATAAATAACGTTAGTAGCGTATTCAGATCTGTGATGCAAATGAGTTAACTCGATTATTATCCTCCGATATAGATATAGATATAGGAAAATAGAATGTTGAATAGATTACAGGAACATCTGAATATTTCTCTTACTTATGAATGAATGAAAAAATATTTTCTTTGCCAAACGATAATATCTGTTTTTTAAGAATAGATAATTTCATATAAAGCACGTAAGTTGTTGTCTCATTGGAGCATGACTAAATGATGAAATGATAGCATCGTAATCAAGGAAACGAGACTGTTTGTGATCACGAATCTGAGAAACGCGAGGACTGTAATAACGTAATGCCATTAAGGAAAAGGATGCCAAAAGGTAAAGCTCGTATCTTTCTGTCTCCATCTCTTCCTTTCTCTGGTGGACCAGCAAATGTTGGCAGCTATGAAGCATCTACGAAGCTTTTATAGGGGACGAGAGGATAAACTGGAGGAGGGAGTAACAGGAGGCTGGCGTGCCGGTGGTGAAAGCCAACCGGAGGGGTCTCCAACATCACCCCTCTAGAATCTGGAGACAATACCAAGGATGTGAACAAAAGGCTGAATACCATAGACTCTCCTCGGCACTCTCGAGAGTTAGACGCACAAACTCCGGGATAGATGTGTCTCGACGCTCACGACGATTCTCGATACGAGCTTCAAGGATATACACATATACACACACAAAAGTGAAATTTCATATCCTACACTGACCGAAAACTATCTTGGGGAATGGTATACTTTGAATTAGATTGTTCGATACGAAAATTCGCTATATATAAATTTCTCCCCTCTATGTTTCTCTCCCACTCTCCCTTTCTCCCTCTCTCTCCCTCTCTCCTTCTCTCCCTCTCCCTCTCTCTATCTCTATCTTTATCTATCTATCTATCTACCTTACTCTTTAATATCGATACATAACTCGTATTTGACTTTCCGATTAATTCGATTCACATTATTGTTATTGTTATTGTTCTTGTTTCTTTCTGTTTTCTTTCTTCCTAAAATTTATTTAACCAATGCGTGTTCCACGACGGAATAAAAAGAATGAATATCGGGAATAAAAATTCGCATAATCATGCGTACGCATGGTAAACGATCCTTTACATGAATGTTTATACCTATACCTATATATTTATATATGTACGTACACACTCTCACATATGTGTTTTTATACGAGCTGACGTCGCGTGCGTAAAAATGAAAACGAATGAGCACGTTTAAACGAAACGTATGTATGTATGCGCACGACCCGGTGAGTTACGAGCTACGATACTTGCAATTTTTGCGTACATAGCCATCGAAATTATTGCGTTTGTAGTATTATTTGCTTGGGACGAGAGCGAGCGGCGGTTCCATTCGAATAGCAGAGAGTTTAAAAGTCGTGCGAACATGTTTCGTTGTCAGTGATCGGTCACGCTCGAACAGGACGATATTAAACTTTTGCTCTATTCGATAGATGTTCGTCCATTTTTACAAATGATTGGAACCCATCGCGTAGTTAACTCTATTCCTAGATCGTGATTCATTAATTTTTCATTTTAATTGGCGCAAAATAAATAGAGAAGTTTATATTAACCAAGAAAATCGATTTCAACATCGTACTGCTCGCAACGTTCCTAGTAAAGAAAGATCCTTTTTTTTATTTTTTTTTTTTTTCTACTCATTGTCGTGAACTCTCATAAATTCGTAAGCGCGAGACTTATACGAGCTGCCAACGTCGTGAAAACGCAGTTAGATCGAGCGAGCGAACAAACGATTGAAGGGGCCGACGCCCTCTTGGCGTTACGTCCATTTTCGTCCACGATATCTGTATATATGTATGCTTATAGATATTTACTATATATACATACATATATGTATATATATATATATATACATATATATATGTAGATAATAGCAATGTACATATTTACACATGCAATTACAGTTACGCGTGCGCGTGATACATCGTGCGAGCAACATTGGCCATTGACCGTGGATCGATATAAAAGAAGAAGTAGAGAAGGAAAATGTACGACAACGTGTGTGTTGTGCAAGTATTCCTGTATATTTATGTGTATACGATCGCAAAATCGTATCTCGAGGGGAAAATAATGTAGCGGCCTTTGGATATCTTCGAAAAAATAGAACGATTTCTAACAGCTATCTTTTATAAAGATTTTCTCACCGACATTCGAGAGTCAAGGATTACAAAAATAAAACAAAAAGAAAGCAAATAGAAGAAATATAAAGAAAGGAGAGTAATAGAAAGAAAAAGAGAGAGTGAGATAGATAGAAAGACAGGGAGAGTGAAAGAGAATAATGAAAGTAGCAAAGCTTGGAGAGTTCGAAGATGTTTCTCGACTGGAGAAATTCGATTAGCTTCCTCTCCAGCTCGTTTATGAAAAATGAATTTTCCGGTAGGAAGGATAAGATAGAAGTACCACGTACATACCTTCGAAAACAAAATAAAAAGAATGAAAAGAAGAAATAGGGACAGAGAAAGAAAGAGAAAGAGAGAGAGAGAGGAGAGAAACAGAATAAAAGAGGAACAGGGAGAGAAGTTAATCGAGGAAAGTGCAATCTCGATTAATTTAGCTTCGAGAGTAAGAAATGAGCGGTCTCGGTCGTTCGAGTCTTGCTAGATCCGGCTTAGAACAGTCGCTATTTATCAGCTATTGTCCACGGATGCGACCATACTAAGCCGTCTAAACCTTCTCCGATATCCTACTAGGTCCTACAGGAGGCTGTTTGCATCAGGAAGTTTATTACTTAGTATAAATGAAAACGAATTCTAAATATCCTAGATAAATATGATAATAGTAATAGACTTTATAATTTGAAACGATACATATCGTTCACGTAATTATATTTCGTATTACAATGATGTCATATATATTGGATATGTAAAATGTAATATAATAATATAATTATTGTGAAATTGTACTAATTAAAATCACATTAATTATAATGTATAATTTTATTATACGAATTATACAAGTATACGTGACTACAATCTGTTATGCTTCAGAGGAAACAGATTTTCTGCCCTTTTTGTGTAAATAAAAAAATAAATAAATGAATAAAAAGAATTGTACATACACGATACTTTAACGTTGTTTTTGTATTCTCGTCGGTATCGTAATAGTTACGATGCACTTATCGATGCATTATGTTCCGGTCAAGAAGCATACGAATTCTTCGTATATCCAGACTCGAATAACGATGATCGTAAAGATGTCCGTTAAATCATCCAGGTTGCCGCATTAAAAAGGAAGTAAAAGTGAGTATGGTCGAATAAACTGCTTCTTTCTCAAGATATGTGCACGCTTTACGAGTCCACCAGGAGTATCCTACTACGCGTTTAGACTTCGATTGTATTGTAGAAAATTGAAGGAATATATGGCATAGCTAAAGCAATACGTTGTTGTATTAACAATTCCTTTGCTTTGCTTTTGTAATATTAGATAGAATTGTTAATGATTATATGATATCATTATTTAAATATTCATATTTGCACTGTACAAAAGATATCTATAGTATGTATGAAGTTATACATATGGAATATCTATAAGGTAGAAGCATTTACATTTTCTCGTGAAATTCCTTCGTTGTTACCAAATCAGCTTTCTCAATTTTCCTGGATCAAGTTATTATACAACAAATTATACGCAGTTACTTAGCTAGATGCCAACAATCGTTAATCGAAGCTCTAACTTCCTGCAAACTATGATTCCAGCGAGAGAAGTATTATATTTAATCGAGTATATTGTATTCTCGTTTCGTACTCGCTTTCTCTCTTTCTCTCTCTCTCTCTCTCTCTCTCTCTCTCTCTCTCTCTCTTCTCTTTTTGCTTTTTTCTGATTATGAGAGTGAAAGAAAAAAAACTGGAATACAAAGTGACTTCTTGAGAGTGTTAACTTTCTAAAGAAATATTCGTATTGTTTAAAGTCTAGAAAAAATGTATTCTTCATAATTCTCCCTCTTCCTCTTTCCCCTTAACAAAATTTTTATTAAGAATATTACAATGTTTCGTGATAATTCTTAAAGTAGAATCATTCATCCAAAAGAATATAGAATTATACTTCCGAATAATATTTCCGAATATGTAAAAAAAAAAGAAAGAAAGAAAAAAATATATATATACATACGTAGGTGGCGAGCTCCGGAAAAATTTTTTACGAGTATTCATATATTCAAAATCGCCCGTGCAAGTTGGGAAACATTTTTCAGGACTACTTTCTTGAACATGATATTTTCATATACCACTTGCGTGTTCGCGCGCCCGCAGCGGATGATATGCTCGGGACGACGGAGAATTTTTAAAAGCAACACTGTCGAGCGAATATACGGCCATTTTGTTGAAAGAATCTACGGATGAGAAAACTCTTTCCACCTCTCTCACTTTCTTTCACTATTTCTCTCTTTCTCTTCTTTGCTCTAACCATCGAAATAACGCACGAGCATGATCGTTCGGTTTTATGCCATACCATTCTCCTTTCCAACGCGAACATCGAATCCGTAGAAATACTCGGCGATAAGCGTAGCGAATCGTGAGGAACGTCGTTAAACTAAAGCGAAAGAGAATATTCTTTCTTTCTCTTTCTTCGAAAGAAAAGCTTTTCTCTTAACAGGAAGAACATTTATATCGATCATCGTTAAGATCGTTCTGTTGATTTCATTGAAATTCCCTTATAAGTTAGGATAAAATTAGGAAAGTAATATAAAAAATCATTGAAAGAAAATTATCGTTTTGTTATCGGTTTAAAAATGATATTAAAAGATAAAAATTACGAATGTGTTTACGTGTAAAAAGAGAAAAAAAACGAAGAAAAATAATTACGTGATACAGCTGTAAAATTGCAAATAGGAACATAGATGGTACGAGTTCATGTACCACGAGAAATGAGAAGAACGAGAGAAAGAGAGCGAGACAGACAAAGAGAGAGAGGGAGAGAGAGAGAGAGGGAGTGTCAGCAATAATGAAGTCATTTGCGTGTTCTTCGGGACGAATCCGGAAAGGGTGGAGCGAGGGTGCGTTGCACGCCGTTGGCGCACCCTTCGCGGTGTATAACGCGCCGGAGGGTGCATCGAGAGGGTAGCTAGGCTTTTGCTCCCGGCAGAACGGCGACTAATTTCACCCGCTGCTTCTCGTATAACAAACAAGCGACGTCAGGTACCTCTTGGGCTTCCCGGGAAAACTTTGTCCCATGGGATAAAAAGTGAGAGAGAAAGAGAGAGAGAAAGAGAGAGAGAGAGAGAGGCAGAAAGAAAGAAATTGCACCGAAAACTGTGACAACGAGCACGCGTTTACACTAATATGCGAGAGCCACCGAATTTTTTTATTTAGAATTTTCATCCAAAAAGGATCTCCTCGAATCGTTAAAGTGTTGTCTTCGTTTACCGTAGCATTTTGTCTTCACAAAGGAAAGTTAACTTTATGAAAAGCAATCGTTTTTCTCTTTTTGTTTACCGCTCTCTCTCTCTCTCTCTCTCTCTCTCTCTCTTTCTCTCTTAGCTCACCTAAAGTCTTTCGTAAAAAGCATGCATGCAAACGAGTTTCGCTCGTTCCACCTCTATCATCCTCGACATATCGCATTCCCTTTCCTATTTACTCCTTCCCTCTCTTTGTCTGTGCTACGAGTGCTTTCTAAACAAAACACTTTATACGTATATACTATACATATACACACACACACATACATATATAAGTACATACATGTTTACAGAGAATACAATAGGAAAGCTATTAACCTCCTTCCATTTTTGCATTCAAAGAACATATCGTACTTCTCGGTCTAGCCCTTTAACGTAAGTACACGCATCTTCATCTTCCTCTCGTAGATCGATTGAATGAGAGATTCGTATGAAAGACAGAAAGAGAAAGAGAGAGAGAGAGAGAGAGAGAGAGAGAGAAAGAGAGAGAGAGAGAGAAATATTCGTATGAAAGAGAGAAAGAGAAAGAGAGAGAGAGAGAGAGAAATATTCGTATGAAAGAGAGAAAGAGAGAGAGAGAGAGAGGTAAAAGGATAAGTTTTGGCACAAGATGGTGAACAGAGGCACCGTCGACTTCAGACAACCTCCAAAGTCACTAGTGAGAATCTAGATACGCTTGGTTTCTCGACTATACAGAAAAGGTCTTGTGATTCGATGTTAATCCATTGTTACTGGTGGCAAGGGTTCCAAGGTGTCGCTAGTAAGACGAAACGAATGTTTCGAATGTTGCAATGGAACCATTCGATAAAGACAGTAAGCTCCATCGTCTAATAGTATTAACTTGTAAACGCTTTGTACTCGTTACACTACACACACACACATACACACACGTATATATATACACACATAAGGCTTTCTCTCTTGGAGAGAAAGAGGAGAGAGAGAGAGAGAGAGAGAGAGAGAGAGAGATAAAGATCTCAAGCCTCAAAAACCACGTTTTTCCAAAATAGAATAGAATTCAATAAACGACATTCGAATTTAAAATTCTCGATTCTTTTATTGATCTTTATCTAGAATTTCTACTTGACGTCGAATTCCATCAAATTGAATAGTGAATTCAGCAAATCTAAGTAGAATAAAAACACGTACCTATATACATATAGATAATACCTATTATTTATAGGTACATATATTGTACATTTATACTATATAAATTCACTTTGAATAAATTTCGATTTATGTTTAACAAATATACATATAATAAATACATACATACATATATATATATATATATATATATATATATATAGTTTTTCATTATTTACGATTAAACTTAGGTATATCGTGAACAGAATATAAATTAAAAAAATGTATAGTGCGAACATATTCGTTCGTTATGGAAATAAGTGACTAACAATATTAACTACTTTTGTTTCACACAATATTTTATTCCGATACCGATCCATGGAGAATAAAAATTATTTCGTTCGGAAGTCGTCGTTTTTTACGAAAGTGCGAAGGTTGGCCATTAACATCGGCTAGGATTTTGTAGCGAACAGTCCATTCTACCGCGTGTGTTCTCTCGATTGGCTGCATTTTCGCCTACCTGCTAGCAATTATAAATCTCTAGATGTTCGCGTTACATTGGAGCCCATTTCGCCATCTCATATAAGGGAATGTACGTACACGAGATTCTTCGACAACTAAATGGCAAAATGAAATAGTAGTAGTAATGATAGAGTGGTACTAGAAATTTCTCCTATGAAAGAAGTACAGACCGAAATAATATTTTTCTATAGGAATTGATGCTATTTTTCCACTTTATTTATCTTCCCCCTCTCTTCGAGTTTTATTTCTCATATTCTACAAAATATATCCAATCACGTTAAAACTGTTCATCACCCCTAAGTTTTATAATAGTTTACGCCAACAATACGTACAAAGGTAATGAGTACTTCTTGATCAATTTTGATGAACAAGATCTCATTTTAAACATGAAGATTTAATTGAATACACGATTATTTCGAATTTTTTAAATAGTATTATTTTCTTGGAAAAAGATCGTATCGAAATATGATATCTTTTGCAAATAGTTTACGTATAAAAATGAAGCCTTTCCAAAAATTCGTAAAACTCAAGTCCTGACTTAAAGATTTATCTTTAAAATGAAATCTCGTACATCAGAATTAATCAACAAAATTTTTATGAAAAAGAAGTTTTCTATAGTGATATCTCGTAAGTACTTACATTGTTAATTATACTTTGATAGATAAACAGATTAGATATAATAGAATTTTAAAATAATTTTTTGGAAAAACACAAGAAAATTCTTATTTTTTTATTATTCTATATTCTATTATATATAAGAGTAAAGTCGCCATTAGCCTGTTCTTGATATTATCTTTTCTACATTATATCTTATGTACGTATTCCATTGCAAATAATATCAAAATATAATAAGATCAAAATATAAAAAGGAGGAGAAATTATAAGCTCGACAAAAATACATTATTTTATGGTGTTAAGAAAAACGAACTATTATTTCTTGATAACGTTCATCTTGTCACTCACTCACTCTCTCTCTCTCTCTCTCTCTCTCTCTCTCTCTCTCTCTATCTCTCTCTTTCCCTTTTTTATCTCTATGTCTTTTTACTCATGTGTATTTATGTATGTATGCATATACGATACGGATACATATACACACATGGAGAGATATATACATAGGAACACAGATACGAATGCATAATGTTTGCGACAGATAGAGAGAGTGAGAGAGTGAGAGACTGAAAGAGAGAGAGGGAGAGATCGTGCATTAGAGAACCGAGTCGTAATTGCGTTCTGATGAGATCCGTATCTCTAATGAATCGCAGCATAAATGCTACGGTAAATGCCTAAATGATACTGTTATATAATAGCACATAATTTTGTGCTTGTCAGGTAAATTCTCGATGTACAGACATATACGCAGTATATATATACACACACACACACACACATATACATAGATATTAACATTACATACATAGGTACATTTATTTATCTATCATGTACGACCACCCGTGAAAATACGCCTATTCGCATCGAATTTGCTTACGAATGTATTTGGGAAATCGTCCATCGTCACAAATAGGATGTGACTTACTATAGACAAAAAGACATTTTATTTGATAACTCATGGAATAGAAACGAACGATGGAAATTCATGTGAACGCTGGAGATTAAAAGATCGTTAGACAAAAAAGGGGATAGAAGTGTTGAATCAGAGTGAGATTAGAGTACCGACCTCAATACAGCTTGACTGGACTTTTGAAGAAGTTATAGTCAGAGAGAAAAGGGAGAAAGAGAGAGAGAGAGAGAGAGAGAGAGAGAGAGAGAGAGAGAGAGAAAGAGAGAGAGAGAGAGGTGGCATCGGCTGGCAATTTCAAAAGTTTAACAGAATGACGGCATTGCGAGAGTTTCCCTGGGAGCGAATACCGTCGGGAAACTGTTCCAATCTTTTCGCTATATTTTCTATAACTTCGACGTTTCTATCAGGATGATCTTTCTCTCTCTCTCTCTCTCTCTCTTTCTCTCTCTCTTTCTCAATTTTTCTGTATTTCGTTCGTGCTTCCCTTCTTTTGATTTACCGTGAAATTCTCACAAAAGGATCAATTAATTCGTGCCTTTTGAGATCGAACTTCGGTGTATTGAGCAATTTCACGTTTCTCCTTTCAAATATGGAAGATACGAGGAAGTCGTTGCTTTGCTATCTTAGTATAGGAAGGTAGTTACGTAGATATGTACAACGTCACTTACTTCGTATAGATCTGATTATATACTCTGCCAGGTAATTATCGTTAGCGTGAAATTGCCTAACTAGCACGGCACTTGGTCAAGTTACCCTTTTGCCACGATCTATCGTGCCGTTACTAATTAAAGAGACCAGACTTACTACGGCTTTATTCGACATGTAAGGAAGCTAGGCACTTACCGGCGTTACATCCTACACCCATTATCGTCCTTATCGTTTCGCTTCTAAATACTTCCGTCGCGAACCCGCTTGTACCTTACCTCGGCACGAATTCAATCTCGACATTGAGAAAGTAACATCTACGTTGATAGCTACAGCTATTGCACGCATACGTATATAATAGATACATCAAAATACTTCCTCTTTTTCATTATTGGCATATAAATATTCCTTTTGTTTTTTTAATTCACTTATTTTTCACATTTTTAATGTTAATTATAAATCGAGAGAATATTCGTAACGGTTAGCATATTATTTGTTACATGAGAATTAATGGGAAAGAACAAAAGGATCCTGGTTGGAACTACTACGAAATAATATGAAACTCGCACAATAGTAGATACGTAATGAAACCGACGGGATTTTCGTCAGAGAGGAATTCTCCGTCGATGCACACCAGAGCCGTTTCGATATTTCTAACTAACTTTGGAAAACGAGTTATCGTCATTGCTGACTAATTTTCTGCTATAGCAAAATATGAAGATTTATTATAATTAATATAAGATCCAACAAGTTAATTAATTGTTCGCATAGCGTATCTTTTTACGAGAACATCGAGATAGAAAGAGAGAGAGAGTGTTGGTGGAGAAATAATGTTGTTTGAAGTAACGCGAAGCGAGAGGAAAAGCGAAGTGCACATGAAATGGCTGCTAGTTCACAAGAAGGGACGAAGAAGGGTGGGCAGATAACGCGATTAAAGCGTTTCTCGGTCCTTCAAGAAGGAAATGGCGACGATCGGTCGCTTCCCAAGGAAATGGGTCGCCTTGGATGCTGCAAAGATGTATCGACATCGGATGATATCCAAGCCGAAAGGATACCCGAAGGGAAGAACAGAGGAAGGGTCTTAGAAGTACACTTTACGGGTATACCACGAATCAAAGATAGAGGACGAAGTAGATATACGAGTAAGTGAAGGGGAGAGAGAGACAGAGAGAGAGAGAGAGAGAGAGAGAGAGAGAGAGAGAGAGACAGACAGACAGAAAGGGTAACGTGAGCGTGGGTGGAGTCAGTAGACTATTGCAGAAGAAAAATTACGGTCAGCCACGGTGAAATAAACAACGAGCCTGGATAAATCTCAAGTTATATATCAGAAAGCAGTCGATGTCCACGTATTCCTGTCTCTTTTCTTTTTCGAACGAGCACATTAAATCATTCTGCCTCCAGCATTGTATACTTTTTATTGTGTCAAGAAGCAAGCTTCGTTAATAAAATTTAATGCTGTACGTCGACGTTATATTTAGAGCTTTCTCGAATCATTTTCGGCCAGTTTTTATCGGATAATAAAAAGGTTCGAGTCGATAACGCGAAAACGATGTAAAATGATATAAAATGATGTAAAACAATGTGGGAGAAGTAAGCGCCATTTATAATGGGGCGTCTATAATGCTTCCACGGTGCAAAGTAAGAAATTAAGCACGAAAGGAGTAAGAAGCGGAGCAGGAATAATCCTTGTTGTGGTGAACACGTTACTAAACAATTACTCGTGTTCCAGCTCGCGAAGGCTTTGCGTAGAGAGCTTCCTATGTCCGCTTGTAACAATACCCTCACTAACTTGTATTACTCTTCGCTCTTCGAGATCAAGAAAGAGAGAGAGAGAGAGAGAAAGAGAGAGAGAGAGAGAGAGAGAGAGAGAGAGAGAGGGAAAGCTTAATTAATTAACGATACATAAAGTGTTGTTCAAGATTAGTAATCCACTCTCGGCATCAGCTTTTACCGAGCAAATTGATGAAGGAAAAAAAATGGCAAGTTTCTCTTGCAGAAAATGAATACAGATTAGAAGAATTACGAAAAAAAATGGAATAATCTTTTCGTGATCTTATAATTAAATATAATATGGATATAACTTTATGTATTGTTGTATTCACATTGTAATAAATAAAAATAATTTATATAGTTTAAATTAATGTTTTCGCGAATTCTTTATCTACGAAAATCTTGTTCAAACAAATTCTTATAATATAAAATCAATCTCGAAAAATTATATTTCTTCATGCATCATGTGATTCCGATACAAGAATCAATTTGCAGTAAAAGTTTTTGATTTGTTTAGAATTCAAAATTTTTAACAGAACATGAGGTATAATTTCTTGATTTTTCGTGCTATTCTTTAATATGTCATGCGATCCGGATATCGGGCACAGTTTTCGAAAATAATTATCGGTAAATCCGAGAAATTGAATCTTTTAGTAGAAGAATATAATATGTGAGGAAGTGGCATACGAAATCATTCTACCTCTTTCTACGTCATGTTCTCCTAATACAATAATTTATTTTTAAGAAAATCTTAAATTCTTAATCAACTTGGAAATGTTGTAATGAATTGAAGATATCTATGGATTTCATTTAAAGATAGTGAGTGAAGTGTATGAAATGAAAAAAATTTCTTTTTTAATATAACTTCTCTAAAAAATATCATTTATACAATTTACATGATACAATAAATTTGTATTAAAATAAATTAGTTATATTACATTCAATTATATTATAAATTCGTATAATAATTGAGTATATAATATTAAACTTATGTTATATGCTCTAAAAGTTTTAACTATCTGTATTATTCTTTAATTCATCCAAAACTTCCTCTCTCTATCCCCTAATCAGTTTATTTTTAATCAAAATAAATTCCATACATTCACGTTCGCCGATCGAAAATTTTCACCATTTAACAGGTTAATAACAATGCATCCCTCGTTAATTTCCAGAGTAGTAAATGTTTGTTTGCTTTCTGTTCCATACTAAATTACGGTCCAAGTGTTTAATTATATGGTAATTTCAATTTATCTTTCAAATTCATTTAGAGTTCGAATAACGAAAATTAGAATATCCATTCTCATTCATTTGCAATGTTCTTAATCATTTCAGAATAAGATATAATATACTGATATTACAATATTAAATCTTAATCGTACCTAAAGGTATAAATTAAGGTTTAAATCGAACAAGTAGAAATTTGTCGAAATAATTTCGAAAATGTTTTACAAAATCGACTTTGAACAACTCGTTTCGATTATGGCATGAGTTTAAAAAGAAACGAGGAAAAGGAAGAAGAATCAAGCACGCAAAAGGCTTTAAGAACGAAACGTTCGATGAATTTCAAACGTCGTCTGTGAAAAGAGTAAGAAAAGTAGGTCAAAAAGAAACATTGTTAGCACGGGACTAGAAAGAAAGGAAAAAAGAGATAGAAAGAGAGAGAGGAGAGAGAAGAAAGAGAGAAAGAGTAAGAGTGGGGAAGAAACGAGGGTCGGCGTAAAAACGTCTATAAAGAAGTCCGGCGAAACTGGTCAAAACATTGTGAAAAGTTTCTCTTCCGGAGATGTCTAAGCCTTCGAAAACAGGCAGTGTATTTGCTAGACGTGGAAGACGAACGGATTGCGAAGATTCGAGTAGAACCTAAATGGAAAAAGAGGAGGAGAAAGAAAAGAGGAAAAGTTGATGCCAGAAGACGTAGAATTCTTAATTTTAATCTCCGGTAATATGATTTCGTGATATCTTTAATGCAGCGTTTAATTAAGATATTACCGTCTCGTAATACGTCTTCTCTTTCATGCGCGAGGATAGGCTTTTGCCAGATTTGCCGTGCTAGCTTTTGTATGCATAAATCTTTCCGAGAGATGAAACTAGTTTGGTTATCGAGTGTACGTACACGAAAGAGAGTGAGAGAGAGAGAGAGAGAGAGAGAGAGAGAGAGAGAGAGAGAGAGAGAGAAAGAGAGAGGGTAAAGGAATAACGTGTAACGAGAGTCTTCTCTGCGCGGAGCTAGGGAATTATCAATGTATCCGAAATTCTATAGACATTGTTACGTATAATAAATGAATATTCATTGTGTCCTAAGCACCATGGGTATTACTGAAATGAAAGGGACGTTCCACCCTTGTACCAGCGTCGAAATATATTTACCCTTAAAGGAAGCAAAAGGAAGGCTCGTCTTAATCCTCAAAGAGACAGCTTTGCCGAAGGGAAGTGGCAAACACACAACTCAGAGATTTACGAAACGGTCAAGTCGTGAGGGATCAAAGAAATCAAGCGAAGTGTGTATACCAATTTCCTAAATCTCGAGTCATCCTTTTACGAGACGCATGGCTCGTCTCGTGACCATGGTAAATATTTTATCGGTAAAAGAAGTTTTACTTTAGCTTCGAGCATTTTTCTTTCGTTTGTCGAGGAAATGCATCAGAAGAATATAGCTAGCGGGTTCTCGATTTCGTACGTCGTTGCCTGATTTTTCTCTTTATCTTTCGTTCTTAGTGTACAGAATGAGAGAGAGAAAGAGAGAGAGAGAAAATTTTATCTGGAAATATGCACGAATTTCTAGACGACGTTAAAATCTACGGCTCGTTGGGAAATCATCGACGATGACAACACAAAAGATTGGATGAATTTTTCTTTCAAGTTGTGAGACAAAAAACTATGTCATAAGAGAACTAAAAAAGGTATCCTGGCATTTATTACCTTTCCACTTTTCTTTCTCTCTCTCTCTCTCTCTCTCTCTCTCTCTCTCTCTCTCTCTCTCTCTACTTCTCCCTCTCATCCCTATAAACCCAACTAAAAGTACCCTCATTCTTTACCTCCCGAAGCACCGGCGTGTACAACACACCAAAAATGCCTCTGGCAATTCAGAAACGCCCTCTCGTAAACCCCCTTCTTGTTTACTTCCCTAGCCTTACTTTCTTCCTTCGTACTTATTTCTGTCCTTCTTGAATATCTTGAAGGAAAATCGAGTGATCGTGTTCCGATTCTATGATCTTCGAGGCCTAAACGAATCGCCGTAGGTGATTGGCTTTCGGCAGTTAATGATCGACCCGATCTTCTCGACGATACACAAAAAACACACACAAGAAAACGTTCACGATATCGATGCGTGAACGAATACACACTCCTCCTCGTAAAAGAACCGACGTAGTCGATTTTCGTATCGTTCTTATTTCGTGGAAAGATCCTAGGAAGATAACGAGATTAGAGTTCACCGAACTAAACGTGATTAGGATCTGACAAACGAGAGACAATCTTGTTCTCGATGATATAACTTCCATTTGTCGAAAGATCAGATCAAAATATCCCAAATGATAACAAGCTTTGTATTCCGTTCGCTTATTTCCAAGGAGAATAATAATAATTGAAACTATTCGAAATCGGTTCGAGCAAAAGATCTACCGACATTTTTTGATGTTGTTAATAATCTTCCAAATTAATGATCACCAAGTGCAATTAGTGTGACGAATAAAAGAAAAGAAATAAAAAATGTGTGAGTGATAATAAACGATATGTATTTGAGGCTTGCTGTTAAATTCTTCTGAACATATTAACGTAAACAACAATAAACGTCTGCGTGCATGCCACGTAAAGAAGACTAAAAATAATTAAAAAATTGATTAAGGAGAAACGTGAGATAAAACTAGAAAAAGCGAATTCGTGTTGTTATACGATAATAACGATAAAAGGATTTTACATAGAAAACACAAGAAAATAATTATTCTCGAAGAGAAGCCGTTAAGTTGGATTTCAACATTGATTTTTCTTTCCTTTTGCTTTCTCGTTTTCCGTTTCCTCTACACTTTTCTAACGGTATGACGGAGGAAAGGTGTGAAAGAAGGGAAAGTTGTCGTCGTTGTCGTCGTCTTCGTCGTCGTCGCCTTCGTTGTCGTCGTCGTCGTCGTCCTTCAATGTTTTCTCACGGAAATCGAGTTATTTGAGATGCTATCGTAAGTGGGAACAAGGGTAGAGGGGATAGCTACGGTGCACTTATCGCTTACCTTACGTGGTGCAAATCTTTCTGGCTACGTTCCATGTAAGTGGGACTCCGTGTGACTTGTGCGTACTAAGGCTGTCGTGTAAACATAGTCGTTTCTACTATGCACCGCCATCTGTAAACTCGGACAAACGAGCGTAAGAATTTCGATTTGCTGTCCCGTCCATGCTTTGCAAGCGCTTATCAGCGTCGCCAATAAAAAGAAAATCTCGAGAAAGGGTAAAGAAAATTTGGTACGTTCATCTTTTCCCCATGGGACGTCGAACGTTACGTTTTCCAAACGGGAGAAGATTTCGTAGGACTGTGCAAATAAGCCCAGAAAAGAAATTTTGCGTTTCTTTTTATTGTTTTTTTTTATCGATACGATGGATTCAACCGATATAGAACAATGACCTTCTCAGAACAACAATGAGAGAACGTTTCCGTTTCCTCTCTATTTTTAATTTTGTTGAATCCTTCGATCAGACTGGGTAAATCGAAAGAGTCTTGAATTATTACGAGCACGGATAAGAATACAAATTCATTATTTCAAAGTGAAATCTATACGGCACATACATATATATATATATATAAATATACACCGATATCCAACATAGAATTTACATCGATATATAGAAATTTTATGAAAGGCGAGAATCTCTTGCATCGTCGGCAACCAAGTAAAGAATGTATTTGAAATCGCTCTATCGTTCCTGTCATGACGTTTTCGGGTTACCCTACTTACGTCTGTTTCCTATCGTTTTAATAAAACGGAAAGATCGAGCAGCTTCCATGGCTCGACGTTTCAATTTCTGAGACATTCGCCGATGTAATAAATGGATCCTTTAAATCATCGAATGCCGATAATGCGATACCCAGAATCACTGTAAAGTCAAGAACCCAAACTACGAGAAAGCGTTTCGCTGACCCGCACTCTCGATCGCTAGCTGATCAAACTTTCGGCTTTGATCGATTCGATCAAAACTTTCGTCGGGTATGCCGACATCTCGTTCCATCTATGAACGAAGAGAGAAGAACAAACTCCTTCTGCTGACCCTTTCTAGAGGACTTTTCTCTTTTCTCCTATCGTATTTTCCAATTCTTTTTTTTTTTTTCTTTTCGATCGGTCTCAATGTACGAATTCGTTCAAACGTTTTTTAAAAATTTCAGGCTTTCGCCTTTTGACGTAAGCTACATGCACGAGTGATAGAAATGGAAAGATTTCAAAATGGAAAGGAACTTAAAAGAACTCTTGCTCCTTTTCTCCTTCTAACCTCTTTTCTACGTTTATGAAGAATCCACTTGGTCCTTTTACGAGCGACGCTTCTACGGACAATAAATTTGTGATGGAAGTGAAAATGTATATGTCTATACGCACGTATATGTATATGTATATATATACACATCCAGAATATGACAATAACTTTGATTACCTAAAATATGTCCGTTCTGTTTTGAGATATGGAGAAAACTTTGTTTATAAAGTATCGTACACGATACAAGGACAGTCGTAATATAACAGCAATAAATTTTTTGTAGATGGACGCGTAGAAGACATAAATGTTTCTTTAAACAAGATTATATTTTTGATTGCCTTTTATGACGCAGTTTGATATTCTTTATAAAAAAGTATTAAACCATAAATATCGAAAAAAATTATTAGTTTTTTTAAGCAGATATTTTAATTTAAATATTGCTAAGAAACCATGCTGATAGGATTAAAATTTAATAAAAATAGTAGTAAGTAAATAATAGTTGAAAGAGAGTGCTGATACGCATATTCAATATTTACTGTATATATTTATTTCAGATGTCTACGACTTTTAATTCTAGAAATATTCCTATGTAAATGGAAAACACGACAATTAATAATGTAGAAAAAAATTGTTTTTTCAATGAAAAAATCATTTGTTTATTTATTTTTTACTAATTTATGTAATTTCATAAATCAATCGCAATCTGAATATTTTTGACAAATTAAGATGAATTTACATAAATTCAATATAATTAGTACATAAGATTTTATTTATAAAAATTATTTATAACAATTTGTTAATTAATTAATAACAATATACAGAAAAAATAGACAAAATTTAGCTCTTTAAAATGATATTCGATTCAAGTCTCTACGATTTTTAGTTCCGGAAATATCCTCATGTAAATGGAAGATGTGATTACTAATAATGTTAAAAAAAAATGTTTTTTTGATAAAAAAAGTAATTTGTTTACTAATTATTGATAAATTTACATAATTTTATAAATCAATCACAATCTGAAGTTTGTTTTTGGAAAAATAAGGAAAATGTAGTTTCTAAGATTTTGTTTATAAAAATTGTTTATAACAAATTCTTAATTATTTATTAACAATATATTAAAAAATAGACAAAATTCTGCCCTTTAAAATGGTATTTGTTTCAAGTTTCTACGACTTTTAGTTCCTGAGATATTCCCGTATAAATGATAGACGTTTACTTTGCCCTACTGACCTATATAATTTCATTCATACTGGCCCATCACTGACTGACCTATATAAATTCCAAGAATTTACTCTACGCTTACTACGATACTACGTGTTACTACGAACAGCTGTATATGAATTACTACGTGTTACTACGAACAGCTGTATATGAATTATGAATGAAAATCTTTCGAAGCCTATATCTTCGGAACGGAAAGTCGTAGAGATTTGAAACCAACGCTATTTTTAATGTTAATTTTTGCTTTATTTATTTAAATATTGCAATAATATTGTTATAATAAAATCGATTTTGTTAATAATTTTTAAAATTGAATTTTTTCTTTTTTTTCGTAATAAAAACAAGACTATAACGGAATCATTTAAATTCTTATTATAATTACATAAATTTTATTTTGTTTATTTAAAATAAAGAATAAAAAATCTATTAATAATTGTTAATATACGAAATTAAAAAATTCGGGAAACTTATCTTTCTTAATGAGGACATAACTGTGAAATATCTCCTAAACCAACAATTTTACGACATATATGGGTTAATAGTTGTTTATAAAGTAGATCAAGCTACTTTGAGCAATGCAATCAAAAACATATGATTCTATTTAAATAAACTCTGTCGACCTTTATATATCTAAAAAAACGTTGATACTCAAGATGATTAAAGTTATTGCCCTATTCTATATATATATGTGTATATATATATATATATATATATATATATATATATATATAGTGTATGAGTAAATGTATCTATATATATATATGTGTGTGTGTGTGTGTAAAATACACTTATATACTATATATACCGGGTGTTCCAAATATCTCCGATCCTCTTGGTTATATAAACAAATATTTTAAATAGAAATTGTCACGTATTGAGGAGGAAAATTACTGCAGCTATTTTATGGATGGTATTTTCAAAATATCATTTGAATCAGGAGATCATAATAACTATTTAGAATCATAATAGTTAGTTAGAATCGAATGAACACTTACGGTGTACTCTTTTCATTGATATTTCATCGAGTTATATAGAATCGAAGATATTTAACTATATCTTTTCAAATGAGACACCCGGTATACATGTATATCTTGCATAACGATCAAAATACATAGCACGGGGCATTAAATAAATGCAGGAAATCTCATATATCTGACATATTTTACTTCTAATACCGAGTAGCCATGAAAAATTTTGAACAATAATAAGAAAAATACTTTGATGATTTATTCTTGAACGTGTTAAAGCATATATACAACATTACGAAAGTTTCTTTATTACACGAAGACGAATATAAGACGTGGATTCGTGTTACGAGAAATTCTGACGACAAAACGGAGTTCGCGACAATGCCAGGAGTCTCCCGTATTGAATACGCCCCAACCGACGAAAGAAGTTCGCTCGAGCGAAGCTAAATCATACGAAACTTCACGAAATACCGGCTACTTCAAGCTCGCGAAAAATTCAGGACTCTGCTTCTTCTCTTCCTCCTTTTACTCCTCCTCTTACTTCTTCGATTTGCCACAACGAGCGTGGAGAGAAAATATAATCCTTCCTCGGGCCCTGCTTCGGGCAGTTTTCTAGTAACACAATAAGAAGACTTTCCTCCTATCGCTTACCTTCTTGAAAATCAATCGCGTACGTTCCAAAATCGTAAGGTTAAACGCAAAGAAAATCTGATCTTTTTTTATCTACTTTTTCAAGGAAATATTTCAGATTGAAGGAAAAATGTTGATAAGTACATACAATTCATAATGAATTCATAACGAAGAGAATAAATAATTCGATATCGTAGAAATCGGAATAGATTTGTTCTTATTATAATAGAGGATTAAATCATTTTTGCCTTTAGAGGTCAAGTGAGATGATTCGCAATAATGTATCTTCATAATATGACGAATAGAGTTTTTAGTTTTTGTCGAAACAATGCGTCGAATAAGCCAATCTCTTACACCATCAAACATTTAACCACATATGATTGGGTGTATCTTATTAATTTAAAATAAATATTTAATATTTATTCTTTACATCAAGATGCTTTTTTCTCGTGATAAATAATTTTCTGTCATTCGTAATACATACCATTTGAGTACGCTCGAATGCATATTTTTCTTTGTGACATCGTGACAATTATACAAAAGCTATCAATAAAGTGAAATAATCGTTGTTGACATTTTAAAATACAAATACGATTATAAATAATATATAGGATACACACCGAAAATCAATAAATAGATAAACGTTTGATTAGATAAACGAAATTCATTGTTCGACAATTTCGATTTGATTTTTCACGATAGATAAGCCCTCGTTTATCATCGTTCGTGACGATGTTAGTATTGCCACCCTGTATTTGCACGATCAACGTAGAACTGTCGTGTGATCGAGCCACGAATCGACGAGTAAATCCATTTACACCGTTTGCCTTCGTGCCGCGATTGGGAAGTGAGCACGATCGTGAACGACGAAGAGGAGGAGGAGAACGACGACGACGACGACTACGACGGCGGCGGCGGCGGCGAAGTGAATGACGACGAAGAAAGGGACGGAAGGCGGAGAGGGAAAAATTGTAAAACGCTTTTCGCAAGAATGGCGACAAGCGAAATTACGGACTCCGTAGTAACAAAACTACGTAGAAGATTTCTGGGAGTTGGGCGTCGAGGCTGTTTCTTTCGTAACATGCATGAGTGACGCCTTTTCGAGCGACTAAGAGCATACAGTGGCTTAAGGTAAAGATATATACCTTACGAATTGAGAAAAAGTCAGAGAGAGAGAGAGAGAGAGAGAGAGAGAAAGAGAGAAGGAGAGAAAGTGAAAGACAGAGAGGGAGAAGAGAGAAAAAGAAGA
Organism: Vespula pensylvanica; assembly: GCF_014466175.1. NCBI lineage: Eukaryota > Metazoa > Arthropoda > Insecta > Hymenoptera > Vespidae > Vespula > Vespula pensylvanica. The sequence goes on along the minus strand of NC_057689.1, from coordinate 6,020,790 downwards.
TAGATAAGTAGATAGACAGAACGGGAGAGAGGGTGAGGGAGAGAAAAAGAGAGAGAGAGAGAGAGAGAGAGAATAAAGGTAAAAAAGAAGAAAAGAAAGATAGAGTGAAAAAGAGAGAGAGAGAGTGAGAGAGAGAATTTTCTCGCGAAAGAGAAAAGGGACTGCCTCTAAAAGGTTCGGTGGGCTTTTAGGAGCCGTATTATTACGTTACTCCGTATTATTCTTATCTGAGTGTACAGTCGTGAGAGCTGCATCGTACAATCCACTGTCTCTCTCTCTCTCTCTCTCTCTCTTTCTCTCTCTCTCTCTCTCTCTCTCTCTCTCTCTCTCTCTCTCTGTCTGTCTTTCTTGTATCCTCTCCTTTCCACCATTCGCCGGTTCTAACAATCTACCAACTCGTCCTCGTCGTCGTCGCACTCCTCCTCCTACTCTCCTTCTCATACTCCTCTTTCTCCCCTCTCTTCCTTCTCTTCACTAGTACCCACTGCACTCGGCTTATCTCCGACGAGACACGAATCCAACTGTAACGTACGACTCGGAAGATGGAACTGTGAATACGCGCGCGCAGACCCTGCTCCCCTTCCCCCCTCCCCTCCCACTACACTCGCGCCTTCGAAGAAAATTGTTGAGAGACTAATTAATGTCATCCGGATTAACCGGGGAAGAAAATAGGATTTCATTTCGTGAGAGAGAAAGAAAGACAGAAATAGAGATGGAAAGAGAAAGAAAGAGAGAGAGAGAGGGGATTACAATTTTAAAGGGATATTCGATTTTATGAATTATTGTTCTATGTGTAGCATATATGTGTATGTACACCTATGTACGTAATGTAGCGTACAGTAGCACGAGTCCTCTTTTTCTCTTTCTCTTTCTATTTTGTACATTTAACGTTGATAACTGCAGCGAAAACTCGTCATAATTTTTAAAAATGCTCTTTACGTTTTCTGCTTTACGAGTTAAAATATATGAAAGACGAAAAGTTATCTGAAAGAAAAAAAATGCCTTATTGCATTTGTTGTTATAATTAAGTTGTTAAAAGTTAACTATAAAGCATACGCATATATTTAGCAAATTTAAAATTTGTTACGTTTTGTAGAAAATTTTAAATGGAATTTTTCAATTCCATTTCTATGAAAAGTTAGGTGGAGCGAACGCTTTTCGTGATGTTGATTGCATTAGACACTTTCGTCGGTCGTGCCTAAAAATGCATAGAAAATCTTCAGGTCAGTGCCGATTTTACGAGCCCATATATTTTCACCGATTTTTATTCTTTTTCATTTATTTTTTGTCATACGATGTGAACCTATGTCAATCGTAACACTTCGCTGTCTATCTACAATAATATTTACGCGTCGAAGGACCGCCAACGGATGAATTAATACGAGGTTTTATAATTCTAGCACGTTGTAACAATAAATCATAAAAAAATCGTCGATGGCTGAAACTGAAAACATCCAACTGAAACTGAAAACATTTTATTTAATTAATTATATACGAAATGTATAGTCAATTTTTTTAAGATATCAATATTATAACATAGAGTAATTATTAAAATAATTATTACAACGTTTCACTGGGATTATTAAATCGAGAAAAAATTATGGTTTATTTAAAAGACAAAAAGATAGGGATAAATAGAAAAGAAGAAAGTTTTAACAAAATCTTAGGTTCTCATACAAAATGCCAATCGTAGTTCCATACAGTATATACAATATTTCGTTTTTGGAGATACCAACTAGAAATATGTGAATGTCATCTAGCAAGGGAAAGAGGAAGAGAGAGAAAGAGAGAGAGGAAGAGAGTGAGAGAGAGATATCTTCGAGATACCACACGATAGCTATATCGACGAATATGCGAGTTTCCTTGGCCTTCGTCCTGGAATGTAACGATGCTCGAATACTTGTAATATGCAAGGAGCCAACGATGCAATACCATTGAAAAGTATATCTGCCATCTTTTTTCTTAGACACCGTCGATTCCTATGAAATCGAAGGAAACTCAATCGATATTGAAAGAGCGACGAGAAATAATACCGTTCGATTATTAACTGAAATCAACAAAGAAAGAAATAACGTCCCATTTCTGATCGGAATGAACGGGCTATTAATTTTTATTTCAAATAAATACAATCGTTTTTGTCGAAAAGTTGCAACGAAAAGCAATCGAGCTCACGTACGTATGTAGGTTAAGTACGTAATCCTTCATTTTAATCACTAAATAACTGGAAAGAGAAAAAGAAAGAAAAAGTATCGATTGTGATCGGCCGAGCAATTTTGAACTCTTTTTTTTTCTCTTTCTCTCTTTTTACTCTGGACACAAGTGCTATTTATGTAGACCGGGCCCCATGAACGAGCACGGCAACTTTAACTATCCTTCTTGAAGCAACTCAACTCAAGCCTTACCCACCAGGCACCAACCATCCCATCCAAAAGCGCCCTTCGCTAAGCCATTATCCTCCTAAAGGATCTTCCATGTCCTCGCAAGATACCTTGGTCGCTCTGGCTCCTCGAAATTTCATAAGCAACTTTCTCCTCAGCCTGCGGCCAGTTATCGACTTTCCAGAGAGTTTTCTGTGCAGCAAAAGAGGAAGATAGAAAGATGAATAGATAGAGAGAGAGAGAGAGAGAGAGAGAGAGAGAGAGAGAGAGAGAGAGAGAGAGAGAGAAAGAGAGAAAGAGGGAGAAATAGAATGAACGATACGAGGACTATAAAAAGATTTGTAATTCAAATTACAATGAAATATAATAGAAGACCGCATTGTAAATGGATTAGAAAGGACGAATTTCCTTTGACGTTATCACTTAATAAATTATTATATTTTCGAAACGACTCGACTCCATTCTATTCTCGTTGCTTGCAAATATTTAAAATCATTTCTCTTTCGTGACTAAAGAGAAAGAGAGACAGAGACAGAGAGAGAGAGAGAGAGAGAGAGAGAGAGAGAGAAAGAGAGAGAGAGAGAAAGAAAGAGAGAGAGAGAGAGAGAGAGAGAGAGAGAGAGAAGAGAGGAAGGTTATTGATTTATCTTCAAGCAGACGAATGATATAAAATTAGTGAAATATTCAATTCAGCTATCCTGACGTAAACACATTCAAAGCTCGACGTAACAGACGCATTTCGACTATTCGATTTGACATAAAAAAAAGAAAACGCGATGCTATTCAAGAGATAACGAGAGTGAAAGTAAAGGATAAAGACAGATCGTATGGCAGTCGTTTCAAAGAAATATTAAAATCAAAGTCAATAGCTTGAACCCGTAACAAATCTATGGGGATCAAGATCTCTCTATCTTTTTCCCTTGGTCTTACTCAGGTATCTACTCCGGATAGTTGGTAAAGTGAGATAGATAGAGAAAGAAAGAAAGTATCAAGAAGAAAGTAGTAGCCAAAGGGCTAAGAGGGATGACAAAGAACTTTCTCAAGGTGTCGTGCCACCTGCAGAGCGAGGATCCTTCAAAGAAGGGTCGAAGTATTCTCCAAATGCTTTGGATTCTTTCATGAATTCTCTCTTTCTCTTTCTCTCTCTTTTATCTAGCCAACTTCAAGTTCTCCTTTTTTCAGTTCCTCCTCTCTCTCTCTCTCTCTTTTTCTCTTTATTTTTGCTCTTTTTGTGTCTTGCCACGGCACTCGAGTGCTTCGAGGAGGCCATTTCCGTGGCGCTGTCATAATTTACGTAACTGCATAATTCTTCTTGTTTCCACTTATGCAATAGGAACAACGGGTGCGCCGTCGCTCGTAAAGATAAAAAATTGTCACCGGCCAGTCGAGATTACCCGGCGTCGTGCTACTATTTCACTTTTACGGAGTCTCGCCGTACGGCTAACCAGCTTCTCCATCCCGATTACGGGATACCCTTTTCTCCTTTCCTTGCCTTTCTTTCACATTCTACTGATTGAGATCTAAAGAGCTTCTTTTCTATGTCTCTCACCGCGAGAAGAAACACTCACCTCTTTTATCCCTGTTCCCTTTATTTTTTCGTTCTTTCTTTCTTTCTTTAGTTCCTTCTTTTTTCTTTATCTATCGATGTCCTAAAATATCGCACTCCGTTACGTGAGATCGATAATACAACTTGAGTACAATGTTCGTGCGAGTTAATTTTATACTTAAGTAGGTGTATGTATGTATAAAAAAATTTTTAATTCGTTTAATAGAGAACTTATGATCTATGAAAAATATAATAAATTCTTAATTATATTAAAGATTCGATTACTTTATCTACTTCGATCTCATTTTTGTTTCTGATCGAATTGGGCGTATGAAGGATCTTAACTTCTTCACGATGTTATTATACAATCTCTCTTTATTTAAAAAACTTTTTCCATTTCTTGCTCGATATTTCGAGTTTCTTCCTAGAAATTATATAGGCCGTAGGCTATATATATATATATATATATATATATATATATATCTTCCTATACATGTTCCTAGAATTTATGTAAATGAGCGATATCCGTTTATGAAAACATTCACTTTCTTCTTCTTTTTTTTTAACTATTTAGAGTACCGTCAGCTGTACTTCTTAGAAACGACGTAGGTCAATGTGCCAAAGATTTTTAAGACAAAACGTAAGCTGATGTCTGACCTATTATATATTATGTCAAGGACAGAGATCTTAATAATTTATTTAATAATCTATAATTTTATTTATAAAATTGAGGATGTTCAAATTGAAAAAAGAAATATAATTTTTTATATAAAGCATAAATATTACATATATAAGCAAAATAATTACATGGTCTTTTTTGTCTCTCTTTCTTTTTTTAAAAATAATTATCTTTTCAAAAATAATCTTCAAAAAACCGAATAATTTGATACTCGTTAAATTTTAGTAAATTATTTATATATGTATATTCTTACTAGCACACTTCGTACACTTCGTTTCACATCTTTTTCATAAAAATCACATGCTCGTAAACGAATGTTTCGCAAAATTGTGAGTCTCGTATTTGTACATACGTACTCGTACATACGATACAATATGTGCCTTCGAAGAAAAAATTTCCGCATCTTTCCCGCATCCCGTCGTTATCCAAGTCGTACTTGTAAAATTTACACGGCTGTGTCATTAACGAGACTTCCATAGGAGCGCATTTAACGAACGAACTTAAGTTCACTACCTTCAAAGTGTGTGTGATTTCAGCGAAATGTATAAACAAAATATAAGCAAAAAATGAGAAGGAAAAAAAAAAGAAAATATTCATTACAAAAAAAAATAACCACTATAAAATAAATACATTATTTTAAATACATAATGTAATTGCATATTTTCACATCGCTGTAGAAAAAATTTTGATTCATTTTTTACCTTTTTAAATAAACTTTTGCATAGAGCGGCTTGTTTGAAAAAGAAAAAAAAAAGAAACAAGACAAAAAGCATTTCTCTGTAATGTTGTAATCGCATTGCGCAGCACGTAGAGATAGTAATAAAGAAAACGCTACTCCGTTATACTACCGTGTTATTTCCTTGGATAAAAACCATCTTGCAAGAAAGAAAGAGATAGAGATGATACCTTACGAATCGTTCTAAAAGACAATTGTCGAATACGGATTCCAATCGGCGTGCAAGCAAACGATTCAAACGCAAATCGATAACAGGCCTATCCCAAGCGATCTCGCCATTCTTTTAAATTGGAATTCTCGAAAGCTTTGTGTTTCCTTTCGAGGATATAACGAAAACAAATCTAAATGGTCAAAAGTGTCGACGTTTATCGAAAAAGCGAATACCGTCGTAATCCGGAAGACATATTTAAGATTAAATTGATTTCTAATATATATATATGGACGTTCTTACTACGAGAAAGAAAGAGAGAGAGAGAGAGAGAGAGAGAGAGAGAAGAATGAAATCAATTCGAAACAAGAAAAGAATTGTAAACGATAGTAAGAATAAACTGTTAACAAGGAAACGTTTAAAATAAATTAGTCTTAAATTGTCTAATTAATCATTGATCTATACATCTACAATAATCTTTTTAACAGTATAAATTGATCGACAAAAAAATGAACGAAGAATAAATGAGATGTGTAAAAAAATCGATGAGCCCATTCTTCTCTAAATAATTCTTTCAGTGCTTCATTAAACTAACAATTGAAAAAAAGAAAAATGAAACGAGCACAATGATAGAGATCGTCGATACAAATTTACATCGTCGAATCTTGAGGGAAATTAATCCTCGCGTGGACAACTCCACCGAATACTCGACGTCGCAACAGATGTCTCGTGAGAATCGATACACATGTTACTCTCCACTCTCCCATTCGACTTTGCCATTCGATTAGCTTGAGTTTGACGGAAACAGCTGATTGATTCTGATATCGAGACGTTCCAATATTGAGTTTCTGTATCCACGGAAACGGTCTGTTACAAACGCTCATCGAAGTTCCAACTAGACGTTTGCAATAACTATGTAATCACTAGACGTCTATTAATCCTAGGACGATACTTAATTCTCAATGATAATAATGGCTTCATATTTTCCAAATCGAAACTAATATTTCTTTTGAAGATTTCGATTCTCTCTCTTTCTCTCTTTCTTTCTCTTTGCTATCCAACCATTCGTTTAAAACCTTCATATAACAATTTGTAAAGTTCGCAAAGTTTCACTGTGCCAACTGAGCGTGTGTCTTTCTCAGAAGCACGCCACGTCACGACAGCGTGCAATCATAAATCTTATTCGATCATAAATCCAATAGAAATAGTTCAGTGGGTAGCTGACAGTGCGACTTCGATCGAAGACTGAATGAGGAGAAAGAGAGAGAGAGAGAGAGAGAGAGAGAGAGAGAGAGAGAGAGAGAGGGAGAAAGAGAGAGAAAGAGAAAGAGAAAGATAAAGAGCAGGAGAGTTTCACGGTACACGATGTGGAAAAATGACTTTGAACGAAGGCCGATTCTCAAGATAATCGCTTTTCTATCGGTCTTTTCCTACGTGGCCTGCCGAGAGGAAACACATCGAGAAAAGACGGGGATGCTGTAAAGAGAACTCTCGTAGAAAAGAGAGAAAGAAAGAAAGAGAGGGAAAGAGAGATCGATCGACTTCGTATGTCTTAACGAAAGAAAGAGATGGAGATGGAAAGAAGGAATGAAAGAGAGAAAGAGAAAGAGAGAGAGAGAGAGAGAGAGAGAGAGAGAGAAAGAGAAAAAGAGGAAGAAAGAGAGAGAGAGAGAAAAAGGGCGAAAAAATTGCTCTCTTTTCAGCCTCGAAATCGTAGCAATTAAACTCGAACGAATGTACGTACGTACGTACGAGCTTGTTTCATCGGACGCCTTATTAAACGTTTCTCTCGGTGGAGAAGAAGACCACCAGGAACAGTTAACGCGCGGCCATAGAACTGCCACGTTGCATTATCCACTTCTAGAAACTAACACGACGTTGGAAATGCCGTTGGAAAGCGATTGGATCAGCGAGAGCGTTGATTTTGTTTCTCCCTCTCCTACAGGCCTCTCTTTCTCACCCTCTACCACTGTTAATTGGCAAAACATTGTCGGTAAAGTTGCAAAACCGGTAGTGTTCTGGTAAAAGAGAGAGAGAGAAAGAGAGAGAGAGAGAGAGAGAGAGAATGAGTATATACCTTCGAATTCGAAGCCTTTTGTCGAATCATTCGTCTTTCCGGGCACGAAGGAAATGGAATAACTTCCCCCAAAGCTAATTTCTGTACGAACGAGCTTTCCAGATGAAAAAGGAAATAGAAAAAAATGGAGAGATGAATGTAATATGCAAAGAATGTAACCGAGAATAAAAGTAGCCTCTATGATACGAACCGTGAAGTATAAAGCATGGTAAAGATATTCTACGAAATAAAATTACTATGTTTAATTAAATAGAAAAATATATGTAAAAGAGAAGAAGTCGACGTTCTCTCAAAATTAATAGTATTAAAATATATTTATGATATTTATATATTTACATTATATATTATATAAGATAATTAAATTATAACTAAGTATTTTATTATAATTGAAAAAAATTCTTTTATAACAGTCAATTTCAAGTTTTCTCGATTCTATCATTAGATAAATGATTATTTTATTAAATTTAACCATCATTGTTATGTCGTGATAGTTACTTTTCAAGGATTAAAATTGTAAAGTAAAGAGAAAGTCTCATTCTTAGGATTGTAATGCATTAAACGATCCGAAAACGAAGCGAGAGGATCATTTCGACGACGTAGCCACGTCATGGGACTTGAAGTTTCCTTAAATTTCGTTGTTAGGGAGTTTTCGTTGGGTACCGGACTTACTCGTTGATGCACCCGGTCCCGTCGATCGCTCCGATCGTACGAGTATTTCGGGCGAGTTTCCAAGGGACGGACCATTTACCTTGAACGATCGTAATTGAGTAACTAGATATTCCGCGTAGTGACGTTAAGCTACACCATAACCACTCGCGAGGATCATAAAGGATCTCCTAGGACGAGCGGTTCGTCATTTTGCTTCATGACTCCTTGGACCATGAATACATTCGTTTCGAATTATGAGTACATTCCGTTTTACGATCGAACAAAGAATTACGAAAATTAGTCATTTCTAATTCATTTAAATATCCAATTAACACCGCAAAACTACATTTATTTGTAGATGATTAAATTGAATCATTTAATCATCTACAATACAAATTATTCCCAATAAGTTCTTTCCCAATTTTGATTATTTATCAATAATTTAACATTAGGAATAATTATGTCCATATTTAATATCGTAAAATTAATCATCGAATTATGTATAATAGTAACAGTTGCCTATATAGTAACAAAAGTTACAATTAAATTTAATTCAACAAGTTATTTGCCAAATATTCAAAATTATCATTCGTATTTATTATACATATATACATTCGTACATACACACACACACACACACACACACACATATACCTATATATGTATATCTGATTATATCACTAAAATCGCAAAGGATTAACAACTTCTAATAGTAGTTCCTAACAATCACAAGGTTTCTAGGAATGTACGATTCCATTAGTCTCATTAAATAATACAGTACGCCCTGACGAAGATATCGTGAAGGGTTCGTTGATCTAATCGAAATGCCGAAGACGATGTCGGCGAAGCGTCAAACTCTGCGAAGTGAAAGACGTGACTAGGAGAGAGAGAAAGAGAGAATCGATGTTCAAGATTCGAAGGGGAATGACATAGAATGTTCAAGGAGGGAACCAAGAGAAGGATCAGGACATCGAGGAAAGGATGAACCATGGGACCGCAGAATCTTCGTAAAAGCGGAACCCCATCCCAATGGAATACGTAATCGTCTTCTTTATAAACGCTGCAGCAACCTCTCGCGCCCAGCCAAGGATTTTCTTCCTTCTGAAATCCGTGACCACGGCTCGCGTGACTCTCACGACGTGAGTTGAATTTCGTATTGAGATCTATCCTATCTATCTATCTCTTTTTCGCCACCAATCTCCCCTCCCTCATTCTGACCTATCCTTCTTCTCTCTTATCGGCTTTTCCTATCTCAACAACAAGGGTCTCACTAAACGAGACGAGATAAGACCGTTGCCTGAACGAAAACGATCAAACTTACACTTTTATCGGATCTTCTAACGTTATTCTGATCAATCATGATAACATAATAATCTATAGAAAAAACAAATTTTTTTGCTTGTTTACATAGTCAATGGTATTTACAATAACGTTGATAAGATATTTAATTTATATATATATGTGTGTGTGTGTGTGTGTGTGTGTATGTATCTATATAATATAAATGAACGAGAAAAAATAATTTAAATATTCTCATTTAAAGGTCTCCATTTCGTAGCACATCACATAAATCTATCTATAATTATAAGTACATATATCTAATTAAACATATTGTACAAATAAATCGTAAAATGGATGTATAAATATACAGGTATATAAATCTATGAGGAACGTACACCTATATTAGATTTCAATGATTAAAATCAATAATAAAATTAACGAAGCGAATCAATAAAAAGATATGAGTTTCATTATTGACGAGATAGTTCTTGAATGGAACGGTTTTATTGATTCTTTAAAAATCTCTGTGGGATGGTAATACGACGTGGTAAGAGATTCAAGGATACTGAGAACAACGAAGTAATGCAAACCAAATTACGACCGTATAAAGATAGGTTCACCGCTTTGAAATATTAGACCGAACGATATCGACGTTACACATACCTATATAGAAGTCGATATACCTCTTTGAAATATGGTAAACCAATATCGTTACGTTAGCTAGTACTATCGTCGGTAATGCGAAGGATCTCGCAAAATTCTTATGGGAAAATGTCTTTTCACGAATTTGGCTAATTTTTGGATACGTGTGTTTCTATAGTTTCCATGCGATAAGATCTGAAAGGTTCAGATATAAAGGTACAGGCTTTTCGATCGAATATGCGTGCGTACATACTTGCGTGTGTTTATGTATGTATAAGATTAATATATATTCATTGGTAGTATAGTTTATATAATGTATTGATAGATACAGGATATACATATGATATGCAATTAAGCAGCTAGACAGTATATATTTGGATTTGATATTCAACATGTATAGATATAGGATTATATAATGTGTAATGTATAAGCAATGCAAGTAGAAATATGCAAATGTGCATATAGTAATTTTTTTCCTAAGTACATGATATGATATTATTTGATATGATATGTATGAACATATCGTAGACATTTAGTATTTGTTACTATTTGTTACATCCGACATATAATATAAAAATATTATGCATGACAAAACATATATTATATTTTTTCGCATATAAAAATTTACGCAATTCTACACAGACATATATGCACGTACGCACGCGAGCACTCACACGCATTCGACCGAGAATCATACACATCAAGTTGAATAGCTATACTTTTGCATGTTAAATCTGGATCTTCCCAAATTTGTAGCAGGGAAATAGGTTATAGGATCAAGTTATGTCCATTCGGACGTTATTTCAAAATGAAAAGAATCACACGACGTATTCAAAAATTACATTTAAATCCGCAGAAAAACACTTTCCAGTAAGAATGGAGACTGAGTCTTTTGCTCTATGCTGAGACATTAAACTTTCAAATATTATTTGATGTCGAAATACGTCTGCGATTTTCTTCTCTATCTCCATATTTACGTATATGTACATAAGTATCTTTTTTTGTCTTAGGAGACAGTCATTCCGAGAGTTTCTATTTGCAAGAAGGAGTAAAACGCGTATGAAATCGTAGAAGACTGGTCGGTCTAAGCAAACTGTTTCTAGCTTAACTAACGTTCGCAACGATATTGCAAAATATTGCAGGAAGCAGCATCCAAGGTACACGCGGAAAAGATAAATAACTTGCGAAGACGTTTCAAGTAGAAAGCGTCACCACGTTGAAAATCTCTTAAAAGCAGTTGCGGATACTGCCGTGCTTCCTTTCGATAACACGATAAATGCGGAAATTCGTCTTGATAGAAGGCGAAAGAGGAAAATTCAATATTTTTATTTCCTCTGTTTCTTATCTCTCTATCTCTCTCTGTCTTCTTTTGATTTTAATCACAATCCGATCGTTTAAAAAGACGATGATTGTCGTGACTTAAGCAAAATTTATTAGTTAATGCGGGTCTTTCTCTTCTCTTCTTCTTTCTCTCTCTTTTTTTGTCTTTCTATCTCTTTCACTTTTTCGAATGAATATTTAAATGCGACCTCTTACCTCACCGGTTAAAATATGGTCACATTTATATTTTCGCGCTTATTAAGTACGCGAAGCTTGCTACTAGAAAAGTCCAACTTCTTGATGGTTTCGTTTACTTCAAAATGACTTTCCAGCAATGAATATGCCATGAATATTTATACAGGTTCTTCCACATCGTTATGATGAAAAATCAGGAGTGACCCCAGCAGTTTGGCAGTATTCGTAAGTACGTACGTACGTATGTATGTATCTACATACAATCAGTCGTAATAATATTTCAACACTCTTTTTAAAATCAAATAACTGTTTAGACTAAGAAAAGTATTACAAATTTGTCATTAAATACAAAAGATATATATATATATAAAACTTTTTATAAAAATACTTTAATACTAAATACTAAAAAGTGAATAAAAAAGAAAGAAATCTGAAAACAATTCTAGTGTGTTATACAGATATAATAAATATTTTTAAGTTCTTTCCAGACTTACTTTTATATAATATATTAATTTCTCTCTATATCTATTCAAATATTCCGAACATTTTTCTTTCAAAAGTTAATGAATTTCAAAAAGTTCATGGATATTCCTGTGACCAACTGTATATAGACACATACATATATATATATATATCTATACGTACAATGTATGTCGTCGTAAGTAACGATTCAAAAATCAGAATTTAAATCTTGGCAAAGGCGCGAACGAAGAGCCGAGTCTTTTTCCTCTTAAGGCGTAAGAATAATTTGGGCGTGACCATAAACGAGGTGGAGAAGAAGTTAACGTTCGAACGTTCTTGGCTTTCGGCCAATCGTACAAACGCGTCCGGAGAAATGAATGAAAGATTCAATATGGTCTCGATGTATATCGTAGGTACTACTAGGTAGGTATCGTATATTCGTACTTATATACAACGTGTCTCGTGTATAATATCCGCCTAGTCGAGAGAGGCACTTTACTTTCAAAGCTCTCTTGAGGATTCTAGAACATTAGCCAACTTCTAATCTCATCGCGTCCATCCACAAGCCACACCAATTATTAATCTAAATTAAAGACGTCTGCGTTTAATTATTTCCCCTTCATAAATATATCAAAGTATAAAATACAAATACGTATATAAATATATATAATTTACATATTTTTATTTTGTATAATGTATATGTAAATATATATTATTTATATATATATTTTTCTTTATTAAATATAACTAATAATGACGCTCCTAAACTTTCGCATTCCTACATCAAATCAACTTTAAGCTCTTGATAATAAATCTCGTAAACTATGAAAAATCTATTCTTTACAACAAAATATTAAAAATAGGAATAATACGTGCTAAAATCAATCGTATAATATATCGCAATTGATGATTGTAGGTAAGTACATGTATCTACATATAGCAAGGACGTATGTATCTAATGCGTATATCGAAACGAAATATTTTAATTATAATCGTTTACGTTTATCTTACTGCAAATTGGTTACACGAACTTTTCACTTGGAACGTTGCCCTTCGAACGAGGTTCTTGTAGGTCCGAATGAATAAAAATAAAAAAATAAAAAAATATCGAGTTTAATCGACAGAACGTATCGTTCGTTTATCGGCTTGATTCGTTCGAATGCAAAACGTAATCCACAGACTACCTCCTCTCCTCTTGGAAAGTATCCCTGCTGTGGCATGCTGATAAAATATCAAATAAAACGTCGCATCGTTCTCGCCAACGATTAAAAGCTACTTTTCGATGATACTGCTACGAATTACTCGAACGGACGAATATTTTTCTTCTATTTTTTGTTTTGTTTTGTTTTGTAAAAACAAATAACAAATTCTTTGACCTGTAAAATCGCAGAGAGAGCCACGTTTCATGTCGATGTCGAAGGTAAATAAAAATTGTTATCGAAGCAAGATACGTTGTTGATTTGACCTTGTTCTTAATATAGGTTACATATTATAGTATATGCGTTTACAGACAAATAAAGTCGTAATAACCTACAATGTTCGTAGAAATAATATTATATGTTTTACCTATAGTAACCTATATCTATAACTATAGTATTATAATTATAACTATAGTAACTTATAAATTTTTATTTAATTTAATTTGAGTCGAGGTATACGAACGCTATTACGAAATGAGTAAATAAAATATCATAAGCTATATAAGGGTGTAACAATAGATTGAATTCTTATGTAGAACAAATACATACTGTTAGAAATATTACGTTTACAATTCATATTTCCTTTTACAAATATCTTACAATGTAAATCTTATAATACGTATATAAAGTAAACTATTGTTACACATTATAATACTATATATTATAGAATATCACGAAAATACGATAAGAATGAAAAAAAGAAAGAAAGAAAAGAAAAGTGAGAATTTAATTGTAGGCGTTTCTTTCGGAAACAATAAATGAATCTATTGGATAAAACTTACATCATAAAAATCGAACGATCTTCCTCCAACGAAGTACAGTAGGACGTATAATTCAGGAACGTTAAGTCGGTATTTATGTTGGAGGCCAGTCGTCAGTACTAACGACGTTCGCACCAGCTTTAACAAGTCGACGAATAATTCAGTGCTTTAATTACGAGCCCTAGCGAAAGCTCGCTTAATATTGCAAGCAACTCTTGGTTGCTCCGGTTTGAAAGCGTAGCTCCTTCCTCACTGTCGGTTAGGCTCGCACCCGAATTTGTTATGATCCTTTGGAGAATATCGACTCGTGATCTTTCTCTTTCCCCCCTCCCTTCTCCTTCTCCTTCTCCTTCTCGAGACACGTATGCTTCCTTCTCGGTGGCCTTTTGCCCTTCCTAATTTGTTTTGAATGGATTCTCTCGGTCGAATGTTTTCGACATTATCGATCGTGAATGAACGAAAGAAAAATAAAGAAAAAAAAAGAAGGAACAAAAAGAAAACAGAACAAGAAGAGAGATACGATAGTTACGATTGACAAAAACAATTTTCGAAACAATACCTATGACGTCAAAGTTTCTCATTTAACGCACGTTAATTCTCTCATTTGCCCAGGCCGTTTAGCTTGTGTTTATCCACTAACAGACCTAAATGTAAAAAATTAACGAGAGTTCGACTCGATCGAAATTACATCGAACTTTATAGATAATAGAGATCGTAAGTGGAACACATACAATTGTCTATTTAAAACGAGAAGCAATTATACCGATTGAATGGAGCTACCCCTTCTATTTTATTCCAGTATCCTTTTTCCCAAATAAATCTTATGATATTATGCTCTATGATAAATATATGAATGATCATTATGATGTCACGTACAATTATTAAAATAAAAGAAATATATTCAGAATCACGTTTGCATTGGTCAGACAATTTTTTGCTCGATCATTTCAATTCATATTCATACGTCTTGTTCATTGGTATTACTTTTCATGCAACGATTTTATTTATTCTAGAGTAAAATCGAACAGTGATAATATCAAAAATGTGAAAAACGATAATCTCTTATCTGACACGATTATTACTTTTCATAAAACAAATAAATAAAAAAGAGACCGGGCAAAATTTATAATTATTACGAGCGCGATCACGCGAATGTACATATGTAATCCTCATTCGAAATTTTTGCAGAGTATACGATCTCGAAAAAATGGTAATGCGTATCATAATTTTCATTGCAATAGAAGTTATACTGGTCGCCCACCAGAAACATTTTCAAATTTGGTATTTGGGTCGAGCCAAAATACGACATGGTCATTATTTAAAGACAAAAAAACTTTAATAAGCAGGAACATGTGCAACAGTAATTCAAAGTCTAATGATAATAATGTTAAACTTCTACCACGACTTCAACGTCCACGAGAAAATTTGTTATTCTTTTGAACAGCACAGTCCTTTGAAAATTATTCCGGGAATAACAATTTGAAATGCTTTATACGACATGTGTATCGGGCGTTATTCGTCGCGATAATTAATTTTAGCCTCGAGTCATCGGCGCTATTTGCCCATTATTTCCATATGACTTGCAACGTATCGCAATTATGATATATATCATTATATGTATATATACACACACACACATCATATTAAATCATGATTTTAGTAGAAAATCTGCAGTTATAATATACTTTTGTTCTCTCTTTTATTTGTACATATTTAACTGATCATAACATTTGTATTTGTCATCTTTCAATCATTAAAATAACATGATTTTATTTCTTACGTTTTATTCTTTTTTATAAACGTAAAACTATTCTCCGTTTATAATTTATAACAATATTTAACACAAACAGAAGATGAAACGAGTCAATAGAGAAATCATAAGGGATATTCGAAATAAATAAATAAAGAAAGAAAGAAAGGAAAAAAGAAAGTGAAAAAAGAGAAATGGGAAAAAAATACACGAGGTAAATGCGATCAAATGTATAGATCAAATCCGTAAAATCCGCGTCGAAAATCGTAGTGCAAAATTGCGAGAAGGATTACCTATTTCGAAACGGTGAGGTAACAGACATGTTGGCGTGTGTCGGCAATCGATAGCTTTGATTCTTGAATTTGTCGAATCGGAGGTAGCGATCGTCGTCAGACAAATAAATGGTTTTACCTTTTTCCTATCCAATTATTCGTCACAAAATGGATACGATTTGAAAGCGTAGCTTGAACTGTGAAAAATCAAAGTGATCGTCTGATCGCATGTATGGCGAACGACATATACACATACAAAGATATCGTTGCCATTATCCATTAGGAAGAAACTCGGGACTAGGTTTTACACGGTTCGAAAAGTTCATTAGATTTAAATATTTATAAGGTGGGAGAGTGGTGAAGAGAAGGAGTAGGGCCAGTCAATTCGAAGCCAAGGAAAACTACTTTGATTCTTTGTTCCCGCGAGTACGTTCTGCGAAAATGAGAAAGAAGAGAAAGATAGAAAGAAGGAGAAAGAGAACGTTCGGAAAGTTCCTCGTGACTATGAAACGAGACGACTTTCAAGAAAACGAACGCCGAACCTAATTGACCGTGCGACTCCTGGGATTGGAAATGCGAATCTTCTTGAAGCTTCTTTCTTACTTGGCAGACGTAGACTACTGCGATAAGCGATATAACAAAGACTGAACTGGAAAAGGACTTAAACCGAGTCTCGAATCTCTTTCATATTATATTACGTACCTACTTTAGGTAAAAATCGATCGGAGTTGTGATTGATTAAGGAGAAGAATGAGAGGGGAAAGGGTTCGATCTAAAAAAGAACAAATGGACTCGATAAAATATTCTCTCGATTCGAGAAGTAGCCTCGGACTAGGACGATATATTTTTACATAACGCTCGATAAATCGACCTTAAATATTCCAAATTTACTAGGCTGAACGAGGGTATCCCCGATAAGAGAGAGGGCCAAGCGTTTGGAATAAACCTAAAGACAAATAGGCTGGAATATGATGTACAAACTGGGGAAGGTTTCGACGTATATATATAACAACGATCTATATGTATAGGTATCGATACGTATGTATATGTATATGTATATATATATATATATGTATGTATATATATATATAAACCTATATAGGTAATTTATAAGCGGTCCAAACATAAATTGTCCCAGGATAGGATTAAGTGCGACCCGAATCCTTCGATGTGTCGACCGGTGAAATCGTACTAACGGAGGAAGCAGGATCCTCCGGAGGATTCGAGAAAGGCCAGACTTGATAGACGGGGCGATAAAACTTTGGCAAAGACGTAAATCAAGCGGCACAAAGAGAGAAAGAGAGATGATGCGAGGCCAGAGAAAAAAGAAAAGGAAGAGGAAGAAGAAGAAGAAGAAGAAAGCAGGTGGTGGTCGTGCGTACACTTTCGATCGGAAACTATCTATATATGAGAAAGAGAAAGAGTAGAAGAGAGAAAGATAGAATTGAAAATAGGATTGCACGAGTATCTTGGATACACGTGGTTGAGCCTAACGTAGACTTTAAAACGTATGGCCTGTATGGTCTAATCCCATGCGGTGTCTCTCTACCGACTAGTCCCGTTGCTACTGCTTCTAAAGGAAACTCTGCTAGCAAACTCCGGTAGAGGAAAATCATGGAGCCATTAGAGGACCCTTTACCCCTGGGGCTATCGCTCTGCTCCACCGACTTTTATTTCTAATATTATCTACTTTACTACCTTAACCGCTATACAAATTCTGTTATCGATGATACTGCTGCGTAGGGGTACGATGAAGAAGAATATGGGTTTTAGGATATTTTTTTCTTTTTTTTTTCTTTTTTTGTGGGGGAGAAAATTAGTACGTTAAAACTACCTGTTTAACGAGCCTTAATATCGTTTTTTAAAGAAATATTATATATTTAAAATAACAGAATATGAAGATGTCGTTTACTTTCTATTTTTTATTCATTCATCGATTAATCGTTCTCTCTTATTCTTTCCTTTCGATTGCCCTTTCCGTTTGTACTAATACCAGAAATGTATTTCAATGTGTTTTTACAATAAACAGTTAATCTCATAGAAATCTCAGTCTACTTGAACCAAAGCAACGTTCTCTCCTTTCCTTCTATAACACTAGTCAGCATTTTCAACGAGATTAATGGATTCTCCTTACTAGTCCCTTTAAAATGGTATCACAAGATATTTCTCTCTACGCGTCTCTTTGTAAGACTTCACTTCAAAATTGTATCGGCCATCTCGTCAAATCGTTGTCAGACAATGAGAGCAACGACAACCGATAACCGATCGAAGTTACGAAACACAGGAAGAAAAAGAGATGGAACAAAATAGACAGGAGTTAAAGAGGAAGGACAAAGAGGACGGATCCGTCGAGCAAGAAAGGACGATTGAAATTGGCAGTAATTTTCTAAAGAAAGATGCACTGAGAAAAAAAGAGAAAGAGAAAAGATGCGGTTAAAGAAAGAAGACAGAAATAACGATGACGATCACGTGCCTTTGTAGATACCGACTGTCGCTTCTCTTTTGCCAATAAGCTTGCAAGGATTCGAAGTCCTGTTCTGGAATCCTACATTCCTCAAGAAAGGAAAGAGAACTTTCTCTTCTTTCCTTTAAGAGAGAGAGAGAGAGAGAGAGAGAGAGAGAGAGAGAGAGAGAGAGAGAGAGAGAGAGAAAGGAGAAAGTAGACAGGAAATTCCTTCCTTCCTGCCCTTCTTCCTCCCCTTTACTGTCTAATGATTTTAAGACTCCCTGTAATCAGCACGTGTTCTCGGTTAACGAAACGCCAAGTAAACGCTAGTCGTGTTCGTCTCTTCTCGTTTTCTTCGATTTCTCTCGGCTAAGGGTGTGAAGTAAAGTCGATTCGTTAAAGAGAAAGAAAGAACGTGCTAAGAAGAGAAAGAGAGAAACAGAATGTATCGTCCTGAACGAAAAGGAAAAGAAAGAAAGAAAGAAAGAAAAAGAGAGGCAAAATCTCAATCTCGATTTATTATGCAACACGTTCCTTCGAGAGACAGAATATCGTTCGAAACGAAAGGTATGATAATTTTGTTTAAATATTTGTACAAAATGGGCCGACATCGAAAAACGAATAAAAGTTTCCAGTGCAACAGGCTGCACGAAAAATGATTCTCACGTCGCGAGCGATATAACTTTTTTATTTTTTCTATTTTTTCTATCTTCTCTTTTTTTCTTCTCCTTCAGAATAAATTACAATACGTATGCAGAATATATAAAATCGAAAATCCTCATTCTTACCGTATGATTAGTTTGTATAAAGAAAAAGGTATTAAAGAAAATGGCGGAGTACTTTCGAGCGCGCTCGAAGGGAGAGACGTCCCAAGAGTAAGTTTCTTCTTCGTATAATTTGACACGCGATCCACTACCGAATTCGCGACGGCGAACCTCTTGAGACAAAGGAAGAAATTGTTCCAACTTCGTTGCCATTTAACGGACCTTCTCTTTCGAATGTAAATTCACCGACTCAGTCTTCTCTCTGTCTCCCTTTCTCTATCTCTTCATCTCCATAAAGGTACGGTGGAAGATTCGGACTTAACGTGTTTCTTAATTTACACGTGGATGTTAAAATAATGCGAATAGGGGGGCTTTGGGTATTTCTCTCTTTCTCTCTCTCTCTCTCTCTCTCTCTCTCTCTCTCTCTCTCACTATTTTATCGTCAAGCAAAAAGAAAAATGAAACAATAAAAATAACGAGTGTTCTTCTTTTTTCTTATCATATCTTCCCTCTTTAACTATACCTACTTAAATAAATTGATGCTCATAAACGTCCAATTGGAAATAATATAAACCGAATAAATTTAATATATCAGTATCTATGTACTTTTTCTTCTTCTTCTTTTCTTTTCTTTCCTTCTTCTCATTCATACGGGAAAATAAAAATATATAACGAAAGCTTACCATCCTCGATCGGGCAAACATTACAGCCGATTACGGATGATCGAGTAACGAGCTTTTACGTCAGGTAAAGAACCGAAGGAGATCAGAGTTAATTCCGCGGTCTGTACAAATCTCGTTCGCTCTCTTTCCCTTTATATCTCTTTTGAAAAGGGATGACGAATTATCACGGATTAATTCAGAAGGGAAACGTTCGTGCGTCAGCGGCACGCGGTCGAGTGAGAGAAAGAGAGAAAGAGAGAGAGAAGAGGTTGAGTAGACGACAAAAAAAAATGGGGAAAAGCTCGTTTAATAGCCGACATAGCTATGGTACGAGGGCAGATAGCCCGTGTGTACATAAACGGCTGCTCTATTATCGTAGTAGGACGCTAATGTTTAAATCGATAACGTAGATACTCCCTTCCTCCTTCAACCTCATCCTACTCTTTCCCTCTTTCTCTCTTTTTGCGTGCTTCGAGAGATCGAAAGTGTGTGTATGTATGTGTGTATGTGTATATGTGAGGGAGAGAGAGAGAGAGAGAGAAGGTGGAAGAGAGGCGTTTAGTAGCTTTTGCAGGACCCGTCGACGTTCGAAGAAAGATGTGGATGGAATGATCTTTTTCTTTTCGCTTTTATCTTTTTCTCGCTTTATTTATTCCCTTCGTGATTCATAATCTTTAATGTTCGCGTGTGAATAACAAATTATTATATCGTTGAGAAATATTACGAGTCCGATAAACATTTAAAGCATGTTAAATAACGTTAATAACGTGATACATATCGAAGGAGTTAGTCGACGTTTAGTTAATTGAATATAATATGTCGGTGATTGATCGGCTTATATTTCCAATCTTACTTAAAGCATCGGCTCTATCCTTTATTCACTTTTATATCCTGTTTTACGTTTCAAACGAGTCTCAAAGTCTGCGGGGACTTCCCCTTCGACTCGTTCGATAAATTCTGCTTAACCGTGGTGAAACGCGCAGAGAAAATCGTGCGGAAATAATTATCCGAGCACCGTTAATGTGTCTACTTCGGAGAGAGAGAGAAAGAGAAAGAGAGAGATCGAGATAAAATGGAAAAAAAGAAAAAGAAACATTTGGTTGATAACCACAAAAGATCTGCTTTCTAGAATTTCACTAAACACCGAATGATACTCTTCCAAATCTTTTTCTACTTGCTATCGTTATCAGTAAGACTAAAAGGAGAAAATGAAATATCTTTCTTTCTTTCTTGAGAAAGGGAGAGAGAAAAATAGAGAAAGAAAAGATAGACATTACAAACATCAGATAATTTTTTTTTAACTTATTCACTACGGCTCTAGAGTTATCTTTTAAGAGAGAACGAATAAACGAATAAAATAAAATAAATAGTTTCGAAAGAACGATCATTTTTTTTCTTTTCTTCTTTTTAAACTCTATTCATGCTTTTTTCTTCTCTCTCTCTCTCTCTCTCTCTCTCTCTCTCTCTCTCTCTCTCTCTCTCTCTCTCTCTCTCTCTCTTTCGATTCCATGATAGAAACATTCAACGATACTCGCTACATTGCTATGAATAGAAACAATAAAATCACTTGCGTTATTTCGTGAACGATACGATAAATTTGATCGTCCTCTGCCAGCATATATGCGTGCAACGTTATAACGTAATTTTTCTGTCATTTCATTGAACGTGCTTTATCAACTTTGACGTCGAGATGAATACAATATTTCGTGTTTTCTATACCATCCACTCTCGTGCATTCCTTTAATTTGGTATCCATTCTGGCGATTTCATAAATCAACGAGACAACGCACGTATTTTTCGGCGCTCTATTAAAATTCAAATCGTCATCAGTCCTTTGGGAAAAAAAAAAGATTTAATAAGGAAAAAGAAGAAAGAGAAAAAAGAAGTAAGGTAATAAGAGGATTTCGTTGTAACGTCTGAGAAACTTGACAAAATATGCAACAACATTTATTTGGCTCAGTAGCGAAAATTTGTGGCATTGCTGGGGGTCGGATTAAAAGGGTTCAAAATTCGTGGCACGCGACAGCAATTCCGTAGCCTCTTCTCGAAATTACTTTCCACCGTTGAAACTTCGCGTTTACGTGGAAAGTCCACAGCGAGTGAGTGAGACGTCAACGCTCATTTATAATACGACCACCTCCACAATTTTGCGAGTACCATTGAGAATTGCGAGGAAGTGTGCTCGGTTTAAATGAAACACGTTTGTATATGTATGTATGTACTTATATAGATACACGAAATTCTTTCAGAGAAAAGAATGAAATAGAAATAGTTGTTTAATAAAACAAGTATTAAATCGACTCGAAATGAAAAGAAAATTAGCTACTAACTTTATGAATTTTCTTAATTTTTCGTTCGACTAGTCAATCGAATATTCTATCATTTTTTTCTCTTATCGTTCTCGAAACGGTTTGCGATAATTGAACGAACCAAAGAGGCAAAGAAAACGAAAATCCCTTTAAGGAGAAAGATCGTCTAACGAGGAGCGAACGACGTAACAGGAAGAGGAAGAAGTTTGATATATTTCCTTCTTCTTTTTCTTCCTTTTTTCCTTTCGTTCTTTCGCAGACCTCTTTACGATCAAAGCGACGCACATCGATTACCCGCAATGACTATATATATATATATATATATATATATATATATATATATATACTTGTATACACACACACACACACACATATATATATCTCTTTTCCGATCAATCGTTCGATTTCGTTCGTAGAAAAAGGCTAACATTTAAATTTATTGCCAATGAAATCGACGAAAGGAAACGTCTATCGATGGTGATTCGATCGATCGCGGGACCAACTCGTCGAGTTCCTTCTCCTGGCTCGTTCCTTTTATTTTCTTCTTTCTTCTTTTCCCCCCCTCTCTCTCTCTCTCTCTTTCTTTTTCTCTCTATCTTTGTCTTCATCTTTATCTTCCTTTATATCTAAAATATCAATCGTTTCACTCATTAGCCGAACATTTTCTCCCAGTTTACGAAAAGTATCCTTCACGGTGGAATGCTTTAAATTAAAAGGAAGGAGAGAAAGGATTGTTTCTTTGCTTTTTCTTCTTCTTTTTCTTCTTCTTCTTCTTCCTTTTTTATCATTCGATGAGCTCAGACTGGCGAAAGACTTTTTTAATTCGCCGGAAGTAAGGTTCCTATGGATCATTCGCAACGAATAAAATGCAAGAGGTTCTCGATCGTTTGCGATCGTTTGCTGGGCCGGTTGCGCTCGGGCGCGCATTATGACGACGATTAAAACATTAGGCTGTCCGTCGTAAACGACATTGGTGCTTAGCACGGAAGAAAGTACGGAGAGTACGCTTCCATCTATAAAAGTACGTACCGAGCAACTTTTGGCATCCAGTAACGCATTCGCTGCGACCGGAAATAACAGCAACATGGCCAACTGGGTAAGTCGTCCCTCTCTCAAAATTGTATATTTTCAAGATTTGGGTAGCTGGTTGGATTCGTTCGCACTATTAAATCGATATGGCGGCTCGTTCAATTTCCTCTCTCTCCCTCTCTCTTTTTCATACTTTTCTCATAGGAATTATTCAATTTCACAAGATTAAATAGCAGTTTGAATATTTTACATCAACGTTTCTCGTTATAATTCTCGATTCGCATTAAATCGATTCCGGTGTTGTTGTGCGCAAATACGCATGAATTACGAATAAATGATTTTTTTTTGTTTGTATAAATACGCGTGATGTAATTTACATTTTAATTGCCGGAGATCAGTCGAATATACAAAGAGTATTTAAATACGATCGTTTACGAATAAAAGAAATTAATTTTAGGAAAAAAAAGAAACTGTAAAAAAATTTTTTACAAATGTAACTTCTTCCTAATAAATTTCAACCATGAGAAAGTTTTTTAAACGTTTCCTCATTATTAACGAGCCGCCCCATAGATCGCTCGGTAGACTGGTGATTAAATTTCGAGTTATTAAACGCACCAACGTTTGCGTTTCAAAAAGAATATATCAGAGAACTCTCGTCCTTTGTTCATGTCCGATAGTTATAGCCACGTTCGAAATTCATGGAACGAGAGAATTAGCATTGGTGACCGTGTCGTGTCGGTATTGAAACGAGATATTCAAGATTCATTGTCATTTCGTCGATTCATAGTTCGATCATTTTCCACCAATTTTTTTATTCTTTTTTCTTCTTGTCGATAATTATTATCACATGTCGGGGAAAGATAATTGAAAGGAAAATGAAAAAAAATCGATTATCGAAGTCGTGAGTTTTCATTAATTAAATATCCGATTTGATCATCAAAAGCCATTGTACGATTCTCGAAATGTTTGATAAAAAAATTTTCACTTTGATGTTAGGCATGGTTGTCGGTCGTCGGACTACTGTTGACAGTAGCGGACAGCCAGGACCCAAGAACTCGAAATCAGGATCAATTGGTAAAGCTTCATCCGATCGAGCCGGCTCAATCGCAAGATGTCATTGAAAAACCGACGAAGAACTTGAAAAAGAGACAACTTAGTGGACTTACTGGAGTCACTTTCCAACCTTTCACGGATTCAAATGGACTGTCTTCTTTTCACAATGGATATGGTAGTTCGAGCATCGGAGCCGGGACGTTATCAGGGGTGACGTCTTCGAAACCTCTGATGCAAGCTCGAAGAAACGATGTAGCGGGAACGCACATTACGTTTGTGACACCAGCATTCGCTAATCCTCAACGAAAAAGTCACGACAGTCATCATTCGGCTTCCTTTCATCACAGTCACGGCCATCATCACGGTCATCATCACGATCATCATCATGGTCATCATTCGCATCACGATCATCACTCGAAGCATAAGCACGATCATGGTCATAAGCATCATCATGGACACGATCATAAGCATCATCACGACCATCATGAGGAGCATAAGCATCACGAAGAACATAAACATCACCAAGATCATCATCATCATCATGGACACGACCACCATCACGGTCATAAGCATCATGAGGATCATAAGCATCATCACGGTCATGAACACAAGCACGAACACGGACATAAACACGAGCACAAACATGGACACGATCACAAACATCACGGCGAGCATCAGCATCACCATGGTCACCAGCACCATTCGAAACACGAGCATCACGAGGAGCACAAACATCACGCGGAACATCATCATCATCACAAGCATCATCATCATAACGAGCATCACCACCATCACGAACATCACCACGTTAACGAGCATCATCACCATCATACGCACAAGGAAACGGAGAATCACCATCATCATCACGGCCACGAGCATAAGGAGGATCACAAGCACGAACATAAGGAGGATCATCACCACAAGCACGGCCACGAGCATAAACACGGTCATCACGAGGATCATCATCATGGTCATCACGAGGATCATCATCACAAGCACGGCCACGATCACAAGCATAAGCATCACGAGGATCACAAACATCATCACCATCAGGATCATCATCATAAGCACGGACACGACCACAAGCACGAACACAAGGAAGAGCATCACCACGGTCATCACGAAGACCACAAACACGATCATCACGAGGATCATCACCATAAACATGGCCATGAACACAAGCACGGGCACAAGGAGGATCATCATCACGGCCATCATGAGAATCACCATCATTCCCATCATCAGGAACACAAACACCATCATCACGAGGAACATAAGCATGGACACGAGCATAAGGAAGAACATAAGCATGGCCATGATCACAAACATCATCATGATCATCACGAGGAACATCATCATGACGAACATCACAAACATCACGAAGGACATAAACATCATGAGGATCATCATCACAAACATGGCCACGATCATCATCAGAAACATCACGAGGATCATCATCACTCTTCCTTCGATGGTCACGATCACACACATTACAAGAGCTTTGGACATTATTTCGGAGCCTCTCAAAATCATGAAGAATACGTGTTCCCTGAGGAGAGTGCACCTATCGTCGTCACGCCTCAAATCGTCGACGTATTGAAAGTACCCCAACAACCATCCCCAACGAAGGAATCGACCGAACAAGTAACTGTTGTGCAAGTTTAATTTAACGATGCTAACCAATTTATCTTATTTATATTCACACTTTATTTATGACTACTCGGAAACGTTTACTAGACAGACATAGCGACTATTTTAACATTGTTCAATAACCTTTATCGTTACCACAAATATTTCTTGTATCCTTTCGAATCGCGATCAATAAAATAATCGTTCACGATCTCAAATCTTTACGATGAATTTTATTTCTAATTGACTTTTATTCGATAGAAACATTATATTGCAAGAAAAAAAAGAGAGAGAGAGGAGGGGGAGAAAAAGAGAAAGAGAACAGAAAAGATATACGATAATAAGGGAAAGAAGAAAGAAAAAATTGAATGGTAAAAAGATGAAAAAGAAAGGGAAAGAAGATAGGATAAATAGCATTTGCGTTTGCAAACCCATAGTTTCAAGAATGTCGGACCGAACAAGTTTAGCCAACGGCGGACTAGCGTCTTTTCCATAACGGTAAAGCAGTTACTATAATGCAACGTTGGGGTAACGATACAACGCGTAAGTAACTAATAAAATTATTCTGAAGGAAACTCCACGGTAAATTTCGTGTATAAAAAGAGAAAGAGAGAGAGAGAGAGAGAGAGAGAGAGAGAGAGAGAGAGGAAGAAAGATGTAGAGAGAGAAACAGGAAAAAAAAAGAGAAAGGAAAGAAAGATAACTCAAAGCTCTCGAGAATCATTTCTTTTCTCGAGAACACGTACGATTTCTCGTAATTTTTCACATGCGAGATTAACCTTCGTGATCTTCTAAAAGAAATTTTTAAATGTATTTATTTATAATTAACACAATTTATAATTTCCAAACGAATTATTTTAATCTAAAATATTCTTTTTTACAATAATGACATTTATTACGATATAAATATATAATCCAAACGTTTAAAATAAAACGTAGAAACTCGATACTGTATATTTATGATTATCCGTTGAAATAAGATTGAATGAAAATAATTTAATATAAATACGATCGCATTAAATCGAAGAATGAAACGATTCGAATTAACTTGAAAAATTGTTGAAACTGATGGAAAATAAAAAAAAAGTAAAGAAAATATAGCGATCGATATATCGAATCGACCGATTGGAAGATTGGAGATGATATGGAACGACAACGTCTTGATAAGATTGACCTCCTTTTTCTCCAGGACTACTATTCTCGACGACGTGATCATCTGATGGATATTGCAAAGGTAAGTTTAGCGAACCGTATCAGTTTGCCAACTAATTTCTCGTTGTAAATTATTTTTCCATGGTGTGTTCCTCTCGCACGCATTACAGAGTAAAAGAGAGAGAGAGAGAGGGAGAGAGAGAGAAATCTTTTTGCTCAGCAATGAACATTTCAAAGTCGTGGCTTGGTTATGTTGGCTCGCAACTTTTCTCAACGCGAGCTGAGAGTAACGCTAGGGAACTGACTTTCAAGCTTATTTCTTTTCCACTCTCTGGTTCTCATCCGTCTCGACTGACTTTTCTCGAAGGCAGTCTTCTCGTCCCAATGTACGAACGAACCTTCCTTTCTACCTTTTAGACAATTTTCAACGAAATTTTATTAGACTCTTCCTTTGTCGTTCTTCAAAACGTACGCTACAATTTACGATTATTATTATTAATTTTTTTTTCTCTTTTTGTTTATTTATGTTTTCTCTGTTTTATACCTTTAAGGTGTCCAATCTTTTGAAACATTTGTAACAATGAATCTAATATAAGGAGATCTTATTTTGCCATCATCATCATCATCATCATCATCATCATCATTATTACTGTTATTATTATCATTGTAATAATTGTTATTACTATTGCTGTTAAAAAATCGTTAAAGAAGAATTTTCTCGGAGATATCAACGTAGAGAGGTATATATCATATTTCAGTAAGAAATCGAATCGATCGATCAAACCTAGCTGTAATACAATCCCCTTTCACAGTTTCCATCGGACGACGAAGAAACAATTTCAAAAGAGGAAAGAAATTCGTGAAAGTCGGCATGTCCGAATGATTTCTAGATGGGTTAATAAATCGTCAAAGTGCAATAGATCCTTGGGAATGGTACGGAAAAGGATTGGGAAGGGGTGGCGTGGGGAGGAAGGTAGTAAGCCCGAAAAGAAAGAAAGTGTTCCCTCGACGGCATCTTAAGATTTAAATTCCTCCGAGCGGGTTTATCAGCATGCATTGGTCGACCCAAGAAAAGACGATTTTCTACGAACATTTCTCTCTTTCTTCGATTTCTTCAAATACATATTTGTAAGAAAAAATTACAGATTTCCTGCGAAGCTACGTTCGTTAGTTTCCTTCTTTCTTTTTCTTTTCTCTTTCTCCCTTTTTTCTCTTAATTTTAATAAATACACAGAATATTCTTGAGAAATTTTTCTCTCTGCTGCTTCAGAAACATCCTATCTATTAAATATACCATCAATCGAGTAGAGCGAGTTGTCGATAAAAGGGAGAAAAAAGACAAGGGAGAAAGCAAAGAAAGAGAGAAAGAGAGAGAGAGAAAGAGAAAGAGAGATAGGAAAAGCGAGAGATAAAATAAAAGAAAATAAATGAAAAGGATGATGGATATGATCCAATCTAATTTCGCCGGACAACCTTTGACATTTTGTATTAGCAGCGAATTTTTAGCAGCTGATAAGAGAGATAGGAAGAACGAAAGAAAGAAAGAAAGAAAGATAAAACTATAGTCCACAAATGTCACATACAAGGGACGAATGGTAAGATGGAGAAAAAAGAAGAAAAGAAAAGAAAAAGAAGAAAGATAGACAAAAGAGAAAGAAATATATACTAAAATTTAGGACACGAATGAGTAGAAATCCGACAAAGTGAATATATAAGAAAGAAAAAGAATAGAAAAGAAAAAAGAGGAAGAGAGAGAAAAAAAGGGGTTGTACACTCGTAAAATCGGATATTTTACGTAAAAGGGAATCCAGCAAAAGTTGTCAGTGTGGGTCCTCCCGTAGGATTAAATTCATTCGTAAATGTAGCGGCAAAGTTCAGGCCCGACAAAACCTGTCGGCCGATGATTTAAATTTATGAGATCCTCGAGAAATCGTATTATGTACGGGAAAGCATTACGTGGTGGAGTGTACTACCATGGAGGGTACAACTGTACATTAACAAAATGTGTCGTTTAACCGGACGAATGACGGGGATAGAATGATGGGCGTGTTAGATGGAGGAGGGAAAGAGCAGAGGACGATGAAGAGAGTAAACGTATTGTTCGATATATTACTCGACGAGAACATAATCTCTTCTCAACGAAGAGAAGATGACGACGACGAAGTTTCTCTCTGTCTCTCTCTCCCTTTCTCTCTTTTTCTCTTTCCTTCTTTCACTCACTCTTTCACTCTATCTAACTTGGAAACCCCAAGCACTTTTCTGTTACGTTCATAAATAATTCACATCTGAAATACTTTAATTGCGCCGTACTAGTCGTGGCATACGCATCGTTAGAGAAGACGAGCTCAGTTTGTCCTACGATGTTCCGCATGCATTTGCAAGTTTCAACCTTCTATCTCTTCTTTTTGCTTGACTTTAACGTTCTCATCGTGAAAGAGAGAGAGAGAGAGAAAGAGAGAGAGAGGACGATCGACATATCTCGTCAGTTTTCAACTTCCATCCGGTGCCAGTGTCATACTGATTAGCATGACCGTCTAAAAAGAGCAAGTAGAATCTCCGATAACACATACATATTCGATGGCACGTATATGTATATATGTATATATACATACAATATCGTTTGAAAGTAAAACTAGAGAAGAATTGTATTAATCAATCGAATTAATTAATTCGATCGATTTGAAAACGTATGTAATTATAAAAGTAACTCGTTTAAAAAGATCACCGATCAAATCAAGAATAGATTTTATTTCACGAATGTACGAGCTATGCAAACTTGAACGTCCTAAAGAGAGGAATCACGTTAAAGGAAAGGATGAGAATATTTAGCAATTAAGGCAGAGTTTCTATCGCTTCAAGCGATGGTTCTCTGTTAAATCCATGAGAGTTCAGTGAATAAAAGATAGACGAATAAGAGGAAGTGCAAATTTGGTAGAACAATAGGCGGTACGACGAGGTGAGAAAGGTTTATCGTTAAAAGTAGAAGCACGTTTTCTATATCTTCTTTCTTTGAAAATCTTTCGAACCGATCTGGAAAAGATATACATAATCTAGATACTTGCAGATTATTTTAGATACATCTAAAATGTAAATAAGGTTGAGAGAAATTCAATAAAATATTATTTTGATCAAACAAATCGAATACCGATAAAAAAGTGGAAAAAAAGGTAAACAAGAAAAAAAGATATACAATCTCACTCTAAAATATACATACTGTACATAAAAAAAATAAACATACGCGTAAAACGTAGCTAAATATGAAATATATTGTACGTAAATACATACATATTATACATACATACGTATATGCGTATACGTAAATATCTATTTAAGTATATTCATAAACACATACGCGAATACATATTCACCTAAAAACGCTATGACCAAAACTTTATATTTTCCGTGAAAAAAATAAAATAAAATAAAACAATGAAAAAAAAAATTATTACAATTGAATGCATCGAATAACGAAAATTAATTTCGTAGGTTGTCGATCGTCGAAGAGAACGATGCATTTTCGGAAACGGAAGAAGAGAATTTATTCGTTGGATCGAGCGCACGATAACCGGAAACGAAGTAAAATGGACGTTCAAAGCGCGAAACGTGCGCCCGCAAAAGGTTACGCGACCTGTTCCCACGATTTCCATATTTTCCGCGTTATCCACCACACTATACCCTCTCTCTTTCTCTCTCTCTCTCTTTCACACAGTGTTAATTTATTAGAAAAGGACTTGGATGTTGTTGGCCTGTCAGCATAGAGAAATCGGAAGAGAAAGAGAAAGAGAGAGAGAGAGAGAGAGAGAGAGAGAGAGAGAGAAAGGTATCAACAATTCGCGCTTTGGTTGCACTCTCGAAACCAATGCGCAACAGCACCAAGAGTACTGTGCTTGCATTCCAATCTCGATTTATCGACGATCGATCGGTCCTTACGGTCGAAAGCTCCCTCTCTCACTCTCACTCTTTCTCTTTATCCCTCCCTCTCTCTCTCTCTCTCTCTCTCTCTCTTTCTCTCCCTTCTTTCATCTTTCTCTCTACTACCTACTGCTCTCCTACTGCTCTCCAATCTCTATCTCCTCATCTTCCTGGGATTCGGAAGCGTGCGGTACCACTTAAAGGCCATTTTCACGACGCGTGCGCGAACCTTTCAGCAGCTTTTCCGTGGCGTATGCATCTTCACCTATATATAGGGTGTGCCCCGTTTTAATCGATCCGTACGAAACAAAACCGTTTACTTTCGACGATGAAATATAACCGAAATTTATCTAACGTTAACGAAACTGACGATCGATAATGATACGTAATATTCGTTATATTAAATGATAATCATTTTAAATAAAATAAAACGTAAGAATTATTAAAGGTTTTAGTAGAGTATAATAATTTCATTTTCATTCATATGAATAATGTATACATATATGTTATACATATATCGGTGAATTATTTTTTAAAGAAGTAGAAAAATGCATTTTATTGACAAATAAGTTTAATCGTACATACGCAATGAAATTAATCACAGTGAGAGTATCATAACGACGTGCGTGTTGCGAACTAATTTCTCATGGACGAGACACATCATCATATCTATAGCATTGTCGCTCGATGCCATCCACTGGTCACGCATAGCTACTTACATGGAAACGCGCGAATAGAAGAAGCATGACCGACACGTCTTCCTTGTCGTGTCTCTCCTAACTAAACACACCCATCCCATGACATACACAACATACACTAACACAAATACACACAGACGTATCTATCTTGTGATACACATGACCTCACCTAGAGCTTCTCCATCTTTGCAAAATTCTAGTGTCATTCTACCGTTGTCTCCATCGGAAGTCTGTCCTCGTTTTCCAAAGGACAGGAGCTTATAAATCAGTCAATTTCAGATTAGCCCGAAGCAAATTCCTAAAGAAGAGAAAATAAAGGTAAGAGGGAACGATATAAAGGGAACAAATTGTGCTATAAACTTTCCCTTATTGTTAATCCTCGTCATCCTTTTCTATTCCGTACGATTCGTCACAAACTCCATCACAAAACTTATTCCGATTCCGTTTCGTCGTTCGGACTTTTTGACTTTACGACACTGTCAGTTAAAAGTGAAGTTTCCTCTTTAAAGAGGAATTCAGAAAGAGAATTCACGGTCGTGCTATTTTCATTCGAAACATTTTGATTGCGCCCAAAGGACAAAGCTAGCCGTTCGAGAAGAGCAAGCTCGAGTGGGTTTAATGAATAATTCAATGTCGAAGGTGTGAACCAACGAAAAATCGACAAATTTTTCAACGGTTCGGTTATTCCTCTGACGATGACGACTAATAGACGGCGTTTTGAAATTTCTCTCGAATATTCTCTATCCTTCTCTCATTCTCTCTCTGTCTCTGTCTCTCCCTCTCCCTCTCGCTCTCCCTTCCTCTCCCTCTTTGCTCTGAGAGCCGTAGAAAGGTCAACCAAATCGATATCGAAGCCGTGTGGCCGAGGCTAATGGTAGGTATCGCGTAACGTGGCTGATATCGTTATTACCTAGCAGATCGGCACTTTGGGCGTGGATGCAATTTAAAGGACCAAAATCGGCTGACTCTCTCTCTCCCTCTCTCTCTCTCTCTCTCTCTCTCTCTCTCTCTCCCTGATCGTCTTTCGATCTCTCTATCCTGTTAACACGAAACCAATGGTTTTTTTCGCGTATGAGAAAAAACGTTCGTTTCGACACAGTCACGCGAACGAAATTTTTCCGTGAGTGAAAAAGTACGATTAAAATCGGTCGCACCTTTTAAATTATGCGCCTTATAAAAACGTTAGAACTACCTTCGCAAGAATGCCTTGGTAGAAAATTTCATCGAGTATATGTAGGCATGGTTGAAAGAACAAGTCCAAGTATTATTATTAATTGTGAATAATAATAAGTAAGAAAAAGAAAAGGAAAGGGAAAATAGATAAGAAGAAGTCGAACCAGTAATGAGGAAAAAGAAGAACGAGTGAAAAAACTTATACTTAAAGTTAAGTAGACGAGTAGATGGATAGGAATAGGCGAGAAACTTTATTCGAATCGAATTTCCCGCTTCTACCTTCGAGTTTTGGGCCAATTAGACAAGCTTCGTCGAGTATTGGCATGCTATCGAACGTTGCTCTTGATCGAGTTAGATTCTATTATAGGTAAAACGCGTAACTTATCCTATTTATAGAAAAGAAAAGAAAAAGAGAGAAAAAGAGAAAATAGAATTTTGTTAAGAGTATATCATCTACGTTGATCGACAAACGAGCCTTCATGTTCGTCGTCCACTCTTTTTCTTTTCTATATAACCGCGACATCGAATAACCACCTCGTGGACATAGACTATACATCAAATTTGATTGCCATGGATTTATTGTAGGACAACCGAACGGCACGAAATAATGCGAAACGATTCAAAACCAGAAAGTGTCCAATTTAATACTGAAAATCACGTCTTTTCTGTATTTTATTCATCGATTTTCCCCGTTTCTTTATTCTTTTCTTTCACCTCATTCTTTCTCTGCAATAAATTTTGATTATGATCGAACATCCTTCAGAAGATCCACGGTAACACCCTCAAACTATTCTATACCCTCTATGGTGATAGCTATCAGCCGAAAAGCGACTGCACGAAATCACCCAATAGATCGTTGAATACGTCGAGTCGAATTTATTCATATTTTTCACGCAATTTCTTCCGATAATCCAGCGTCCCTCGATATTGCTATACAAACTCTTCGATAATCGACAATCGTTGTATCGAGTAATATGATACATCTATACGATACTTCTAACTTGGATATTCTTTTTTTCCTATTTTTTTTTTTTTAAGATAAACTATAAATAATTTCTTAGGATTATTCTGACGTTTTCAACGATGATATTTCATTGATACCATCTAATGAATACACAAGGAAGATTGTACGCCATTCTCGATAATATTTTTCTTGCTATAATTCGATTACTATATAGACAATTCATCGAAATGTCGAAAAAGCTAAGATAAGAGCTGTCGAGTTGAAAAGTTTCAGTGTTGAACTGATGAATTAACTTGTTTATATAATCTATTTTCTGAATCTCTAAAGGTCTAATTAAGATTTCTAAATGTATACAAAGTTGTTTTTTTTTGGCTATCTGATCTTTTGCTGGCATGACAAATACATCAGTCATTCGGTTTCCCCCATTCTCTCCCAACATTCCCTACGAAAGATCGATACAACGAAAGTCGGAATGCTTGTATTTTAGTAATACAGAAAGAATTATATATTGATATACGTTCATATTCGTATTGAAATTTTGAAATAATTTTGTCTGCTGGATAATCGATTCCAATCAAGTCCTACATCGCGATGCGCCCAAATCGAGGAAGGCAGGGAAAAAGCCCGTCTAAATGAAATTTGGATTGCGCGCTTATTCTCTAGCAAAACGATTTGTAATACAGATCGAAATGCTGAGTGAGATAGAGAGAGGAAAGAGAGAGAGAGAGAGAGGGAGATTCATAGGAAAACTGAAATTCTGGCCTCGACATACCACTTCCGTCGCTTCCACCGGCTTTATTTATACTTCTCACGCTATTTCTTCCAATAATCGAGTGTCACGTGAACTATAGTAAAGAGTTATTCTGGATCAGGGCCAATTGCGGTGCTATAAACGGCGAAAGACGGAATATACCGAGAGACACGAGTTCGTTTGACCGACTAAATCGGAAAAAAGAAAGCATCTGCGAGATGTAAACGGATCTTCGATCGCTTTAGAAATTATCTACGATCTATAATACATAAGTTCGTTCTAAAAATCGTACATAACTATTAGAAGGATCGTTACGACCGATCATAGAAAGAAATTAGCTGATATTTCTGAGCTTGTCAACGCTTGTTTCCAACCTCAGAGATATTTTTTAATATTTCGTCTTTCTACTTATTACTTTCGAAATATCAAAGAAAAGTGATGTAAGAAAATAGATGGTAGGACTTATTGACAATTATTATTAGTTTTAAAAAAGATACAAAATTTCTCCAACGTAATGGAATTTCTTTTAACACTATGAAATTACGATAGCGAAATAAATCAAGAACATAGAGAGCGAGAGAGAGTGAACGAACCCTTTACGATACGCGTTTATATACATATACATATCTACCTACATGGGTATATACGTTATATATTTCTCTCGCCTCTCGTAATAACGCTCTTCCGCGCGTAGGTTCTTGACGCGAGAAAAATAGTACACAGGTAACGAAGTAATCGCGATGGCGCTATGGTGTTGGCCAGCCGCACTTTCGGTGATTGCGTTATTATTATAATCACGCCGCGGATGAAATTCGAAAGGCACGTAGGATGGAACGCGTCGATGCCACGATATAAAGCGGTTTGAGTGCTGTCTAAGGGGAGAGGAGCGAGGAGGAACGAAGGCAGGAGTATGTGTGAGTGGATGGATGAGTGGGTGGGTGGTTGGTTGGATGGATGAATGAGGAGAGGGGGACACGGACTGAGGCTGGGATTTGAGAGAAACGAGGATGCTTCGTCGAAATCACACTGGCACGTGTTACTACGCGGCTGACTTCGTGTGTAACGCACGCTTCTAAACGATAACGGCGAGCGTGTCTGAAGCTGCTAACGTGATTTGTATAGTTCGAGCAGAAGCCTCTTTCGTGAAATTTGCATTAGATAGGTACGTCTACGAAGATAGAAGAGAGTCCACTGAGCGATCGAAACTAATCAAAGCGTTTTATACGAGAAACGACACTTGGGATTTAAAAAAAAGAAAAAAGGAAAAGAAAGAAAAAGCTAAAGGAATCGGTTAATGAAATCACGTCAATTAGATTAGATAGAGAATTCTCGTTAGAGGGACTCTTTGAATTCGACTTTGTGTTTTCTCGATCGATTGTTCGATTAAAATAAAATAAACAAAGGTAAAAGTGGAAGAAGGCAATAAGGAGATACAAAAATATGGTCAAAATCGGGGATAAGGCGGAATAACTCAATAAACGGAGAAAAGTCCCGAAACCCTATCTGCCTTTAACCAAGATAGATCGGTTTATCGTCGCGCTACACGCAAAATTAGATCCGTCCTGCACAAACGTCTTCGTTCGCTTCGTTTCACGAATTTTCAATCTGTCATCCTCGTAATTCCAAACTTCTGATTGCTCGCCTTCAGGAAAGTTTCGGTTTCCTCCTACGCGCCGCTGTCGGAGAGCTTGAACCGAACATCCGACTGGCTTTGCGGATGGTATAGAAGCTGAACCAAAATGGAAGAATATGAAAAAGATAATAAGAAAAGAAAAGAAAGGGATATACCTTTCGGATATTCTACAATATCGTGACGAATTTCAGATTTGTCAGAGCTTCTCAGACATTTTCACACGTCGAAGACACGTCGATCAATATAATATAAAAAAGAAAAAATAAATTCGATATAACGAAAGAGAAATCGTTCTAATCGTGTGTCTTCTTCTAAGAAAAAAAAAAATCGAAATCCTTACTCTTTGTTGTGATACTAAGAGCTCGTAGTCACTTCACTCGGTCTTCTTCCTTTCCTCTTGAATTATGCTAGTAGTCGTGGAACTTCAAAAAAAAAAAGAAAAACGAGAAAGAGTAGTACGGAGAGCTCGGTACTCCTAGCTTTCGACTTGCTTTCGTGCCGAAGGGCCAGCGTGCCCTGTGGACACGTAGAGTGTCTAAGGAAAGGAGTCTTGGTTGGACGATTCAAGGAAGAAGGATGCTGTGTGGTAGAGAGCAAGAGAAAGAGACAAAGAGATATGCAATAAGTGAGAGAAAAAGAGAGAGAAAAAGAAAGAGAAAAAGAGAGAGAAAGAGAGAGAGAAAGAGGGGATAAGGAAAAGAGTGTTCAGACCGGAAGAGAAAAGGAGGAGGAGGAACAGCAGGGGGAGGAGGAGGTATAGAAGAAGATCGTCGCGAGAGAAGTGGAGGCGCCTGCGCCCTCGCTCGTACCGAGTTTCTACGTACGTTTTCGTCAGTCGGGCCTTCAACTCCGAACCGCGTAGAACGAATCAACCGACGCGCTGCGTGAGATGAAACGAGTAGATCGGCGATAAATTTATATCCGTTCGTAATAAATTCGGGGAAAAAAAGAGAAACGTGAAACAGGTGCGAGATATTTCAAGTATTTTAATAACCTCGTTGAAAGTTAAAAAAAAAGAAACAAACAGAGAAAAAGAAAAGAAAAGAGAAAAGAAAATAAATAAAAAAGGAATATATATATACATATATATAAATAACAAAGAGTAAAGAAATACAACAGTAAAAATACAAGAGCAGAGAGGGGGCGTAGAAAAGGAAGTAAAAGAGGGGTGGAAAAGGAACGTCGTGTCTCTCTCTATTTTTTCTCTTTTTGTTTCTTTATTTGTTCACTTTTATTTTCTATTTTGTTTTCTTTTTTTTTCTTTTCTTATTTCCTCCTATCCCTTTTTCCTTTTTAACTCGCACACTGGACTTCGTTCTTTCATTCGCGCAAAGACGTTCCACGAGAAGTTTTCCACGAATCGTAAAGTTTCGCTGACCGAAAGTTCGCCGTTCTTTGGTAAACTCTTACATCTATCCGGCTACTCTCTTACATTTTCTTCGTATTTCGACTACGTGGAAAGCTTTTTCCAAGCATTTAAAACGGTCGCGATCTATCCACTACCCCTTTCACGCCAAACACCAAACCTTCTCGCCATCCCGACGACACCGTCGTTAACCAACAACTTTTTTTGTGCATGGAGCTATTACGAGTGAAATGTAATCTACTTTAGGGAAAGAAAAACGTAGAAAAAGAGAGAGAGAGAGAGAGAGAGAGAGAGAGAGATGTAGAAATAGATAGAGAAAGAAAGAGAAAGAAAGAAAGAAAATCCGTATTCGTTTCGAAAACACAGCACAACGATTTTTCTCCCGAGGAATTCAATCAGCGAACGTTTGCCGAAACTGTTGGAATTTGTAAATTTCGTTGAAATTTCGTGCTTCGTGCAACGAAGGTAAATTAATTTCCAGCGAGCATCAATGGTGACGAAGAGAGACAGTTCGAAGGACCGACGCGTTTCGCGCGGCAAAGTGGCCGCTGTCAAGCATTGGCTTAAAATACCAAACTCGAAAATGGCATGGAGTGGGGTAGACGTCGAATTAGGAAGATAGAGATGAACGAAATGACGGATGAACGACGATAGGGAAAGAGACATACAGATAGAGATAGAGATAGAGATAGAGATATAGAGGTGACGCCGCGAAGGCTATCCGTTCGTTCGAGGGAATCGAGAGGCACCAATGATCGTTAACGTCGTTAGCGCTAATTAATCATCGACGCGTAGATAAATACCGGTGTATCACGGTGGTAACTAGACGCCCGAACCGGGCCCACGTCCATTGATAATTATGAACAGGCTAACTCATTAGTCGTGGGTGACATTAAACTCTCGCCTGGGCTACGAACTGCCGATTCATTGTCACCTCACTCTCTTTCTCTTTCTCTCTCTTTTTCTCTCTCTCTCTCTCTCTCTCTCTCTCTCTCTCCCTCTCTTTCTCATTCTCTCTTTTTCTCTTTCTCTCATTCTCTCTTTCTCTCTCTCTTCTTTTATTATAAAGCAAAAGAAAAAAAGTGCCGAGAACATAAAATCCTAATTATTAATTAGCCACCAAGAAAGGCACATTATCGTTTTACGAGATAGTCACGAATGTTTCCCCATTTCTTTTGTAGAAAAAGAAAACAAAAAAGGAAGAAACAAAGAGAAAAGAAATATACTTCCCCTTGTCACTTTCTTTTTTCTTCCCTGTCTCTCTTTCCTCTGTTTACTTTTTCGATGTTAAAACTTTACGATTTAACGATAGGAACGTTAGTATGCTTGAAATGTAAAATTCATGGGTAAAACCATTTTGTTAACAGGCAAAAACGATCCATTACTTGATGACGTCCCGAAAAAAGTCACCGATCGACGGTGTCGTTCACCTTCGTATGTGTAATTAATCGCGAAATTTAATCGAGTACCGAATTTATACCAACGGCAGTACGATCGATCTCCCTGCGGGTTAACGATCACCGACTACCAAAGATGATGCGGAAAATCGCACGTCAAGAGAAACGAGGAACGAGAAGAAGAGCACGTTCCGAGAGAGAGGAAGAATAATAAGGAGGATATCATTTTTCTCGTGGAGTTTCAAAGCATGAGAAGAGACTGTTCTTTACTCGGCATTACTAGTTCGTACCGATAAATCGAGAAAGATAAAGGAAAAAAAAGAAAAAGGAAAAAGAAAAGAAAAAAAAAAGAAAGAAAAAGTAAGAAAAATGAGGATAACGATTTGGCTGAGACAGTTCTTGATCGATCGATTTACTTCTACTTTAAGCTACCCTTAATTTTCCTAATAATAACGTTTTCTTGGGTATATATATATATATACATATATGGATGTGCATGTATACATCTATATATTGTACACATATGTACAGAAAAAGTGAGAGAGAAGGAGAGAGAAAGAAAAGAAGAGAGAAAGGAAAATATAAGATCCAATACGTTCCGACGACGATCTTCTTTGAAACTCCATAAAAGGATGCAAATTAAAGATTCCTTTCAGTCTCCCCGAATCTTGAAATTGTGCATTCGAAAGGGTAAAGAGAAACGGGAAAGATAAAGACGAGATGGAGTAGGATGTGTGAGGGAACAGAATAATCCTCGAAAGTGGACCGCGAGATAACGGTGCTTTGGATTGAAGAAGAAGATATTGGATCGCGGTATCGAAATAAATCTCTCGAGGCAAAGTTCGATGGAGAGTTTCAAAAGCTAAGAAAGAGAAAGAGAGACAAAAGAGGAAGATATAAGAATAGAAAGAGAAAAAAAGAAAGGAAGGAAGGAAGGAAAAAAGAAAGAGAAAGGATAACAGTGTCAACAAAGAAGAAACGAATCGAAAGGGATGACTTTTTAAGGTTAATCCTCCTGGAAAAGAGATAGAAAGAAAGAAAGAGGATACGAAAAGTACATCGACGAATCTAGCGTGGCGCTAGAAAAAAAGTGGTCCTGTGAGTGTTGGAAGTGAGAAATCGAGGACAACGCTCTGGATACGTGCGAAGACGAATACCACGGAGATAAAGAGGACATGAGAAGAATGGCTAACGTTGATCTCTGAATCTTGTTATCTTCGAACTAATAAGAAAAAAGTAAAGAAGAGGAGAAGAGAAGAAGAAGAAAAGAAAGAACAACAAGTAGAAGAAGGATCAAGCAAGTGTTAAAAATACGAGTGAAGAAGAAAAGTACATTTTTATATTAGTTTTTTTCGAAGGATGATTTCGTAATTTGTGATTTTTTGTTTTGTTTTTTGGAAGAAAGAAAGGATAAAAAAGAAGAAATAGTGCAAGGAAAGAAGGATAAAAGAGATTATTTTCTTGGAAGAAAAAGAAGAAGAAGAGAAGAAAGAGAGAAAGAGAGAGAGCTGGTAAGTCGACGGTGATGGCATGAGGACTTTAGTAAGGACGGACTGTGGGTCCAGCGAGGAGGAGGATGAGGATGGTGGTGGGCGTGATGGTTCTGGGTCAGCTCCTGACGAGGATCCTGCTCGCAGCTCACGCTGGAGATCGACTTGCAGCCGCTCGAAGGATACTCAGGGATGTTCCGCTAATCGACGGGTAAGTTCAATGTCATAGATCTATATCATCTAAATTTAACGATCGTTATATCTTCGTATTTGAGAGAGCGTAAGACCATACGAAAAAGAATTTTTCGTAAAAAGAATTTAATAAGTAAAAAAAGAAATAAAAAAGACAGAAAGAAAGAGAGAAAAAGAGAAAGAGAAAGAGAAAACAATAATGTGAGTGGTTTTATTGATAGACATCGGTGAGTTCTCTACTTTCTCTCTCTTTCTCTGTATATCTCTCCGTTCCATTTCTTTATTCTTAAAGATAAAAAAGTGCAATTTAATTGGACGCTTCTGAAGCCTCGTGCATTCTCATACAGATAATAAGAAAGTTTCGCGAGGGTGAAAGATAAAAGACGTTAATGGAGAAGTGAGAAAAAAATAAGGCAAAGAAATGCAGAAATCAAAAAGAAAAGAAATAAAGACATAGAAAGATGAAGAGAGAGAGAGACGAAGAAAAGCTAGAGAAAAAGCGCTGTAAAAGATAGTAGAATTTACTCGAGAGTAGCCTGTGGCTGTTTGATCCCTCAGTTTCTCGGGCAACCGAAACGAAAAGGAGTAGGAGTAAAGGGGAGAAGGAAAAGAAAGAAGGAAGTCGAGTGAGAAAGATAGAGATATAAGAAAAAGGGGGTGTAGAGGGGTTAGATACGAATTTCCGGTTCTCCTGTCTGGAACAACCTTGCGTGTCTTTCTTTCTTCCGTATCACGTTTGTGAGACTGCTTTCTTTACGTATAGATGTGCGTGAGTGTGTTTTTGTGTGTATATATGTGTGTCTCTACCGTCAGTGTGTATCGGCCAAATAGGTTATCGGATCAGGAAGCAGACGAGAGTCGCCCTTTGTCGTTGCAAATTGCACTCTTTTTTCGTGATCGTCTCTTCCACTCGCTACCACTATGTTATATATACACGCACATAGATACGCACACACACACACAAAGAGAAAAAGAGAGAAAGAGAGAGACAGACACACAAACGTAGATCTATATAAACGTATCAGCACCTTCGCTTTTTTCTTTCTCAGGCTTTAGAAGTTGAAATTTCGAAAGGATTTCGTAAGGGTGTGATAAAGAGCATTCGTCGTGAAGAAATACGAATGATTTCACCTACTACTATTACTACTACTACTACTACTACTAGTAATCGAGTACGAGAACTCGTCGAGAACCGATAACGAGTAAAAACCTCAATGGGCCTATTGTCCCAAGAATAATAGTTTCTATTTTTGTTCTTTTCTATTCGAGTCTGATCGCATGACGGCAACGACCACTCTCTCTCTCTTTAAACGACGATCTGATGTCTATCGTATACACGTCCTGAATATATACCTACGTATTTACATATATATGTGTCTCTATCACTGTACATCTGCTTTAATCCACAATTCTTGCTTGGATATATCGCGAAAAAGTAAACTTATCGCGTGCTTCGTATAAATCCACCAAACTGAAACTGTAGACTATATAAAGGCATACAGCAACGTTTGCTTCCTTAAATCGTACCTTCGAAGTTTCTCCCTTTTCTTCTGTCTCATCCCGGCGCCGTAGAGACGCTAACGTTATATGCAAAGATTACCAGACTACGATACATTCTTCTTCAGTTAGTTTCTACCATCGTATATAGTCTGCACGGAAAATCCGTAATCCGCTCTAGTTTCCCGTAACTAAGGATTTCAAACACATGTATATGTATGTGTGTGTGTATACGCGCGTGCTTATATATATATATATATATATATATATATATATATATATATATATATATCTGTATAACTTGAAAGGTTCAATGAAAATTATGGAGAAAGAAATACTCCTGAAAAATTTATAACTACTCCCTGAACACTTTGAAAAACTTTTGGAGAAGAA
This sequence comes from Vespula pensylvanica, assembly GCF_014466175.1. NCBI lineage: Eukaryota > Metazoa > Arthropoda > Insecta > Hymenoptera > Vespidae > Vespula > Vespula pensylvanica. The sequence continues at coordinate 5,978,186 of NC_057689.1, read as the reverse complement.
AAAAAGATGAGAGATCGCTTACTAAATCGATTTTCTTTTCTTCTTTTCTCTCTTTCTTACGTTTTTTTTTTCTTCTCTTTCCTTCAAAGCTGATGACGTTTTAACCAAAAGACTAATTAACTAACATTAGAAGCCACTGTTTCGTTATATTCATCCCCGACCAGAAATATTTAATTACCGTGTCCGACGTTACGAGAGGAGGTCACTGAAACGAGAACTTCGTCGACGGAAAGGTAGAATGACGAAAGGAAGTGGGCTCGAAAGAGTTCTTTCGTTTCTCGCGACTTGCTCGTAAAGATTTCCAAGAGGAAAGAGAAAGACAGACAAACAGACTGAGAGAGAGAGAGAGAGAGAGAGAGAGAGAGAGAGAGAGAGAGAGAGAGAAAGAGAGAAGAGTATTCGTGGGAAAAAGAGAGAAAGAGACAGGTAGAGAATCACAGCTTCGATATCCTCCAACTCGTTTCTCATCTTCTCGAAAAGAATTTCGAGATTCGTTGAAGAATCTCCTGGATTCAGCTTGCAATATTTCCAAGCAGAAAGAAAGTGAGAAATAGGGAGAGGGAGAAAGAGAAAGACAGAAAGAGAGAGAGAGAAAGAAAAAGATAGAGAGACAGAAAGAAATGAAATATTTTCTGATTTCGTTCGCTAGAAAATGATCGATGTAGGAACACGAGAAACGTTTTAATTTCGAAATGTTTTCGAGTTAATCTTCGGCCTCGTGACGGTTCAAAGTCGTAATTAAAGGATTTGAGAGAGCAAACCTATGGAAATTGCGAGACTTTCCAAAGGGCATGATTTCAAGATCGCACGTTTCCTCGTCTACCACTTCTTCTTTTTCTTCTTCTTCTTCTTCTTCTTCTTCTTCTTTTTCTTCTTCTTCTTATACGTTGTAGTCGTCGTCGTTTTCGAGATGAACCTTTTAAAGCAACAAGTCCACCGAGCGCTTCTTCCACTTAGTCGCAAGTTCCTTGCACTTCTCTTTCTCTAACAAGTAAGTAACATCGTCTTCTTCGTTCCTTTTGAGAATAAAACAGTGAGCATAAGAGAAACATGATCTTTCCGTGTTATAAGACGTGCATACGCTCGTATAACCCTTTGCATTAACAAAACGAGCCGACATGATGTACCCGACTCACGAAAATCTTCTCTCCTACATATTTACAAATTGATGTTGCACATAGTGCGGACAAATATCATGGAGACGACTAAGAGATGAAAAAAGAAAAGTGAAAAGAGGAAGTTGGATCGATCACGAGATATCGATGAAATCTCATTTGAGTGTTAATAAAAAGAGAAAAACATCGTGAAAATCAGACGATGTACATACACATATATGCGTACATATATATATATATATATATATATATACACATCATGTAAATACATCTATAGAGTCCATAACGGAAAATATTCGTGAGGAGATGATATATAAAGAAACGGTAAAACTCGCGAAATCCTGCGATTCTCATTTACATAATCCGATACATAAAGATGAACGGCCATGAAGCATATAACTCAAAATATGCGGCAAATAACTTGTTATTTTCTAGATATCAACCTCTTACCCTACCCTTACCAGGGTAATATCGTTTTCGCTTGGGTAAAATGAATATTCTCCCTTTTCGGAAGACATTCATTCAGAATAATCTCGACGAAGAAAGTCTTCGCAAGCGTTGTCTCTTTACTATCTTCTTTTCCAATTCTTTGGAAACTGTTTCACGAAAATTCTCCTAGAGCTGGTTGATTCGCCGAAGTAGTACATTATTTGGACAGGACCTAGCATCCAAGTTTGAATTGTTTTCCTGAGAGACGATTCTCCAAACTACATACATACATACATACATACATACATACATACATACATACATTTATACATACACTTATGTATAAATACAGAATGTTTAAACGACAAATATCTATCAGAATTACTATGAAATTGATTCATTTTTTCAAAAAAAGAATATGTATGTACAAATGTATATATGTACAAGTGAAATACGATTTTTCTCATCGAAACAAAGAACTCCTAAATATTCTGGTTCAAACAATTTCTATCGATTTATCGGGAGTCCTGTTCCATGTTAAAAACATAAACGAAAGGAGAGTTTTTAATTATTAACATATCGAAAAGTAATTAAAAATCGATCGATATCCCTTTCCTGTCATTGGACAAATGCATTCGCTTGATGAAAATCGCTATTAACCAATATTACATGATATAAAGAGTTTGTCTCTTTGTGTGAGAAAGAGAGAGGGAAAGAGAGTAAGTGATTCTATTCAGAGATGTCGAGTGTGCGCAGAGTTTATTTCAAGTTCGTGATTTTATTTTGCTGAGAAAACACCGATAAACTTTCCTTAATTTATTTCTTTTCGGGTTATATACATTATATCACGAGAAAGTTACGATAACAAACGAAGAAAAGAATTCACATAATAACGAAAATAAATTAAGTACAATGTTTAGTTTTGTTGTTTCAATCGGATTTCGGCAACTACATATTTCGTTTAATTCTCTTTCACTATCTTCTCTCTCTCTCTCTCTCTCTCTCTCTCTCTTCCTTCTCCTTCCCCTTTCTCCTCTCTATTTCTCGCACCTCGTTCGAAATTGGTAGAGGAACGAGAACGTCCGAAATTTCGCTACGTAAATTTCGACTTCGACTAACTTTCGCCATTACCGAGTGAGTACCCATACCACTATGTTTCCCCTACTATCACTATCACCACCACTACCCCGAGGCGTACTTATCAACTCGAATATTTAACGTGAACGAACATTAATCCGACTGCATTTTGATACGAATGCACTTTACACCAATTACCTTCCTCATTAGATCTAGACACTTTGTTCCGTGATAAGTTGTCAAAAGTACACTGATTTGAAGCATATATTCGTTTTGTCCATTTGCAAATTTCTGTATTTGATCACACGGTATCTCGTTAAAATTTAATAGCCCCGTAATGAATAGGAAGATTCGTAACTTTTATATTTTTATCTTTCTATTCATTATTTTAGTTGACACTATCGTCCATCTCTGAATCTCGTTAATAGATTGAAATAAAAGAAAACGGAAGATAAAATATAAGATAAAAGATATTCGCAAACGAGGCTCGAGTGACCGATTTTTCTTTCAAGTCGTTGCGCATAAGGCAGATCTATTAAGAAAAGAGAATATCGGATTGGCCCTAATTCCTTATAATAATCGTGCCGAGAATTATAAAGATGGTTTCAATCGAAGATTTGGAAAAATTGAATTTATCGTTTCTTTTGTAATTGAATCTATCAAAGTATGATAACACGGAATTATTAAAAAATATTTATATACATCTTACATATAAGTACTTATATATGTACGATTTGATCTCTATATTCGAAAATTGTTCGGTATTCGAATTTTCTTCGTGTCTCATAACGCAAATTCAGCGGACGGAATGAATCGACTAATATACCAAATGAAGAGAGAGAGAGAGAGAGAGAGAGAGAGAGAGAGAGAGAGAGAGAGAGAGAGAGAAAAGCCATGAATGCATTTAGTGGCTAAGATGGAAGCTGTTGGTCCTTGAATACGGCTAAGACGGACAACGTGCACCGATGTAAACAGGAATCTATGTTGAGAGAGCTCGTTTCTCGAGTCTGGATGTCCGCGAAACATTGGTATGTAGGGTTACGAAGGAACAGACACCAACTTCCGATGGGGTTAATGCAGCAGCAACGCGTAACTTGATTTGCTGAAGTTCCTCGAAGGCGCCGAGGCGACCAACCCGACCTCCCGGGATTCCGACCTCGTTCTACGAAATCGGATCTCAGATCTTAGCTCTTACATAGAACGTAACTCAAAAGTTCAAAGTTTCCAAACGAACGAACGAGAGAGCGAACGATCAAGCAAACTACTACTGCCATGGATGATGTCGAATATCTCGCAGAGATGACTTTCAAAGTTATCGATACATTTCAAGAAATAACATGGAAACAAACAAACAATAAAAATAAATCGATTCATTCGATAATAATATATAATCATTGATGTTTAAAATGATCGACCGAAAAATATATATCGATGTATTAATCGAATAATAAAGATAATAAAGAAGCATTTTAGTTTATTTTTCATACATTCAAACGTATTAAAATCATTCCCTTTTCAAATTTTAAACGAAACGTCAATTGTCATCCCGAAACGATGACGCTATATAATAGAACGTAATACTTCACGGCGTATATTCATTATTAATACGATAAAAGGTTGCGAGCGTTGCGTTCACTACGAAAGCGAGTGTAACTTTGAGAAGGTACTAACAAAGTTTACCGAGTCCAGAACTGCAATGCCACGGATTACGTTTTATGAATCGGCTAGAAGTGCTATAACCGCGAAAACAGTTAAGTCTCAAGTTCATAGCGAACGAATTAAAACATGAAAAGGGTGTTACGCGAATCGAAGTAAAAGTCCTCTCTTGACTGTTGATTTTATTTCCGTTTTCTTAAAAACTATTCAACGCTACTTTCTCTTAGTAACCAATTAAGCCTTCTTTTACACAAATTCTACTATTTTTCTTACGTGACCAACAACATATTAAATCAAACTTTTCTATAAAATTTTCTTATAATTCTTTTCGATCGATCGATTAAGAAACCCAATGATGACATATCGATCGAATTGAATAACGCCAATGAAAAAAAAAAAAGAAAAACAAAACAACGTCACAAATATCAAGCTTAGAAAAATGAATTAACTAATAGACCGTTCAATCCATGAACGATTAACTAAATTACACGTTTATGTTCCTTTCAATCCCTTGATCACTTTTTCCTGACTCTATACAATTTTTCAACTGTTTTACATGAAATTATCGTCATATATAGCTTTGCTTAACGAACACAATGAAATAACATAATGATAAGTTCAATCAAGAATTAGCCAGTTAAATTAGAGAAAAGTCGCAGAGTCATTTGCCATGTTATCCTGTATTTCTAGGAAAGTCGATAGGCTCGAGCCAAGAGAGAAAGAGAGAGAGAACTCGAGAGAGCGCACGGAAGTCGCATTTGCATCTCGAGTGACGTCACCGCATCCAGCAAACGGAATATTCACCATTCATATGCATATCGGGGCCAGACACCTTATCGCGCTTTGCCAATTAACCACCCTTCTCAACACACGACTCCGAGCCAGCCTCTTTCAACCCCCACCTCTCTCTCTCTCTCTCTCTCTCTCTCTCTCTCTCTCTCTCTCTCTCTCATCAACCTTTTCCTACTCACCCTCCGGTCGTTTGGCAAACGACGAAAATTCACCACCATTTTAACCGAGATCGACGTTAAAGTTATCTCACTCCTTGGATACAGGCTGCATTCTCTGCATACGTATCACCGATTAGCTCGACCGGCCGTCTTTCGAATTACATTTTAGTACTTCTCCCTCCCACCCTCCCTCTCTCTCTCTCTCTTTCTCTTTCGTTATTACATAGCGCAATATGGTCCGTACAGTTACAAATCAACGATTCGATTACCAAGCTCATCTATCAGACGTAATCCGTGATACGATAATATTCAAATTGTCAATCGATATTTATTCGTGCAATTCGAAATATCGACCAATATGTGTTCGATGAAAATACCGGACGGCTTGTCGGTATTTCCAACGAACGATGGGGATTCGTGAATCTTCGGTCAATGTATCGGAGGGAAATAACATTGCAAGAAATTCATGGAATTTTCGGATGTAAGGAATTCACATCGGATGAAAGGGGTTACGGGAGAGTATTTAAATTGGAATTTTCTTAGACGGTTTTTTCATATTGAATGAAATCCGACTGGGTAAGTAATTATCTAGTTATTATAGGAAGGAGTAAGAAAGGAAAAGAAAAAAAGGAAATAAAAGTAAGTAAGAAAAAAGGAAGGAAGAATCGACTGTCGTGACTATAACCAATAAGCAAGAGAATTTTTATGACGTCTCGTATTATCGATGGCTGCAAACACGAGTCTGGCCGTCGGCCAAACGCCAGTGAATACTTTTATGCATTACTAAATGCGAACGGCCGATAGTTAACGATCGTTGCATGACGACTCTCGCGAAAATGACGACGGTCCGATGCTATCCGAAGGCTTTTATTATCTTGGTAAAAATAATAAAAGTAAAATAAGAAAGGAAAACTAAATAAGAAACAATAAAGAAAATAGCAAAAAAAAAATTGTTAATCGATTTTACTCGCACAAACATTTAGTTTACGCATGATATAAAATGCTACTCGATGGGATTATATGCATATATATGCTTGTGCATACACATCATCGATGATGTATAAAAGCACCCAGTCAAATTCGTGTAAACGTTATGTTGATTAAGAATTATTCAAATATCTCATACCATATACTAACTCCATATATCGACGATCATTTTTCTTCCATATATATCTGTATCAGGAATCGTTGAGTTTTATACGTTTCGCTAGCTCGCTTACGATTACACGAATTTTCGATCAGACCCGTGACATAGACGGCTATTCGCGATAATCGTTAACAAAGAACGCTTCCGAACAATGGCTAAACGAAAGTCGCCTGTTTCATTTTCGAACGACAAGCGAAATTACAAAGTCGTCTAAAGTTCCATCGTATTTTGTGTTATAATTATTCGCAAGCGATACAATTTCAACGAAGTATGTATTTCGGAAATATCTTCGTACGTAATTTCGAGCCGATTTATTTCAGTGATCATAAATAAAAGGAAGGAGTTGAAAAATATTATAAAATGTATCGAATGAAATCACGAATGTTCAATGAACAATAATGATTTACGATGACGAGAAACGATCGGCTATAAACTCGATCAACTTTTGCGTTTACCCTCGAAGCAGTTATGCGAGTATACTCTCTCTCTCTCTTTCTCTCTCCCTCCCTCAACTTAGAGTCAGGTCGCAGAACTTGTGAGAAATCAGCAAACAGAAATCCACGAGCAACGATAAGAAGATCCCGCAAGCAAGCAAGTAGTCTAATAGCTATTTCAGATTGAATGCATGCCCACGATAAAATGAGAGAGAGAGAGAGAGAATGAGAGAGAGAGGATAACAAGGATGCTTGATGTCTCGTACAAGTTGAAAAATCTAGAATGAAATTTAATGTGACAAATAATTTAATGAACGATTTGAACCTTCTCACGAAGAATACTCTATGGAAAAGTGAGAGGTGATTGATAAAAAAAAATCCGATCGAAACAATTTTGAATGAAAATTGATCGACCGGAGTGTTAGTTAGATTCGTAACCTATGAGAAAGACAGAGAGAAAACAAGAGAAAAAAAATAACATCGCCATGTAATATAATATTTACCACACGATCCATGTTTACAATTTTTTTTAAATACAATTCACGCAACTATTTTCGATAATATAAAACACAAGTGACGACGAATCTAGAGGTTGTTATTGTTAATATTGAAATTAATATTAATATAATTGTTACTATAAATTCTAAATTGAAGTTGGATTAATATAAATTGTTATATCCGAAAGTTTCTAAAAGTAATCATTTGAAGAACAGAAGCCGAAAATGTATCGAACGGTACGCTCGATAAACGGATAATATTTGGTAGTAGCTAAAGGAGGAAACTGTACAAGGAGGATAAGATAAGGGAGGGGAAGAGGTTGTATAGGGAAGGCACGTTCGCTCGTTTGGTTACCTAATTCTGCTCGAAGTTAAACTCCGCTCGTACCGCATACAAAGTGCATTCTACCGGCGAGTAGTATGGTTAAGCGGTAAACGGCCGAGAGATCCATCTCCGAATTCGGTCAGATTTGTTTGGCTAACGGCACGTACATAGATTCGCATACGCATACCAGGAGAAAGAGAAAAAGAGAGAGTGAGAAAGAGAAAGAGAGAGAGAGAGAGAGAGAGAGAGAGAGAGAAATGCGTTTTCGCGAGATTCATTCGTTATGAAAGAGGATGCTTGTGGGCTACCTCGGTCGAAGCCTTGAAAAGAGCAACGTGCAAATTTGTGAAACGTAAACGATTTATATCTCTCGCTTCATTCGCCGCTAGAATTCAAAAAATATCTGAAAAATGTATAGACAATAAAGAAGATTAAAAAAAAATAACAAATAAAAGAATCTCGCTCGTACATAAAAGCGAGTGTTTTCTAAATAAAACAAAATAACTTATACGTATATCTAGATACTGCACAATGTTCTTTCCAAGCTAACAAAGGACTTAATCGCGTTTGAGTTACGCAAGATATCTAACGAGAAAACGTTAAGGAAATAATTATAGGCGTACATATAATTGTGTTGCGTCTCGACGAATACATTGACGACGACGACGACGATGACGTCGACAACGCAACTACTACGACAACGACAACGACGAGGTTGAGGACGCTGAGCTGATGCCACTTCACATCGGCATACTTCCACTCAATTAGATCTTCCTACTCCAATAGCGCATGGTGAGAACTTGGAGTTCCGGCATGTTACTTCCGCATAGGTTTATTCAAATTATCCGTCCCGGGAATCCCGAAGTATTCCGTAGGAAATTTCTCTAATGCGCTTCGTGCGGTTACACGAAGCGAATAACGGATTCCCCGTGTCTATGGCGCAAACTTCAAGACTCGTATGGCCATCATGGTCACATAGTAGTACATGCATAGCATATTTTATGGACAATATAAATATACATATACATATATAATTACATATGCATAGACATATTATTATTAACTTAATTAAAAATTAACTTGTGTTCGGAAATAATTGAAATGCATATTCATAGCATATATAATATATATCGCTATAAGTTATTTACCTATTTCGCAAAATTACATATGAAAAATGAATTTAATGGGGTATTAGAGCTTTAATCGTTTACGAGCAACTAATCGAATCCTCTAAACACAATTGGAAGGATCAGTTTCGATGATAATAACGACGATTATGATGATGATGATGATGATGATGATGATGATGATGTTGACGATGGCGATGATGATACTCTACGATTGTTCTCGTTAACAGTAAAATGGTAATAAGATCGAAATAATTGTGGCAACTTTTTAAATGTTTCTTTTCGATGGCACTTATAATAATAGTGTCTTGCATTTTAAAAGATATCTTCTTAAGTATAGTTCTAACTACTTTCCTCGAAAGTAATTCAACGTAAAATGCAACAACTTAAACTTACTAGACTAAAGAGTAACGTTACGAGAGAGAAAGAGAGAACGAATTTTCGTATCCTCGATAGAAACAACAAATTTATTGAAGTTTCGATCGAAGAATTCTGTATAAAATTACGATATTTTCTCCTTCGACTTCGACAATATATTTCAAATATTTCAATTGTTTTCTCTTTTCTCTTATTGAAGGCACAACGACTTACCCTGGAATATACGCAAGTTCCTAAAGAATCAGCTACGAGGATTCAGATTTGATGATCTCAGTGACATCCGTCCTTGGTCGGGCAACGCCTGGAGTCATACAGATCTAAGGAGATTGAGAAAGGGGATGGTCGCCGCTCAGGTGAGTTTTTCTTGTTATAAAAAAGAAAAAAAAAGAAAACGATGTTAATCTGCCAGTTAACGCTGCTATTAACTACTATCATTTTCAAAAAGTTTCGTCGATCCTTTTGGCGATTTAAAAATAAAACGAAAGAGAGAGAGAGAGAGAGAGAGAGAGAGAGAGAGAGAGAGAATTATATAGACGTAAATAAATAGAACAAAATCGAGATAGAGATGAAGTGCTCAGCACGCGATATTCAACTTTGTCGCAAAAACGGAGGATCCTCGATTCGCTTCGAAACTAAATTGGTGTAAACGCGAGGATCGCGTGAACCCTTCGAACCATGCTCGAACTAAATTGCTCGGAAATACTCACCCTATTTCTCTTTCTCTCTTTCTCTTTCTGGCGAGAAAGTTCATTTCGACGGTAATCAATGATTACAATTAATTTCTCGTACAAGAAATTTGTTTGGCTTTAATCAAAACTGAGAGTATGAGAGGGTGGAAGAGGGAGAGGGAGAGGGAGAGGGAGAGAGAAAGAGAAGGAGAAAGAAAGAAGGAGGAAACATAACCTTTAGTCGGGGAATCAACGAAGCAAACCACGATGGAAATCCCAATGCGGAGAAATAAAATTAGCAAGTTGAAATTTGTAACGAAGGTGCAGATGGAATTAACGGCGCGAAAACGCGAACGTGCAAGCAAGAGTAGCGACCTCTTAGGGGCGTAGAGCTCACGTTTAATTAATCCTTATTTGCGTACGAGAAAATCATTTGGAAATTCTAATATAATTCTATTCTAAATTCTCGTGACCGTGATAGTGAAATGTCTATCCCAGCCGACGAAATATTTGGAATCGTTGAGACATTCCATTATCGAGATTAACGTCTATTTCTATGTCTATTTGTCTTTCTCTTACTCTGTCTCTTTCTCTTTCTCTTTAACTCTCTCCCTCACCTTAGTTCTATTTAATTGAAGTCACTTCGTCACCGACCATCTTCACGATTTTCGACAATGATTGATGAACGACTTTGAAATGAGTTTCATTGAAACGAACAATTTTAACGAATTTAAAAAAGGAACAAAGATATACGATTTGTTTCAATTAATAAATCACTATGCTATTACGATGTACAAATTAATATATTAGCAGGTACATACCTATACGATGTTACGGCGAAGAATGAAGAGAGAATATTTGCTCGCTAACAAAATTACAATGTTTTGCTTTGGTTCGGGATTTCCAGAGAAGTAAAAAAAAAAGACAAGGTGAACAGAGTGGGGAGTAGGATTGTACGACAATTCAATGCGCGAGAGTAAATTTCGAAGAAGAAGAAGAAAGAAATAAAACAGTGACCTTACCTCGACTTAATGAAGGACAATAGACGAATACGAAATACAAACGTTTGTTTTCAAAGTGTCGTCGTAGCAACGTTGTAGTATCGAAAAACTGAGACGATGAATCATCACATATTGATGTACAAAAGTTTTAGTCTCGTACCGGAGCATTGTTAATAGTATTTTATACAAACACGACCTAATGTAAACAAAGTTGAGTCTCTCTTCCTTTGTTGTATTTCTTTCTTCTTCTTCTTCCTTCTTCTTCCTTCTTCCTCTTGTAATATTCTATTGCGTCTAATTATTATAATATTATTTGTCTATCGCAGAAAATTCACTTTTGTGTGTGTGTGCGTGGATGCTTCTTTTTTACGCAAAATCATATAGAAATAAAAATGAAATCGGATGATATGTGTTTCGAGAATCCTTGTATTTTTTTTATCCGTATAATTCATTCAATAACTCGAGAGACGATATTAGACGATACGTATTAAAAATAAGAGATAAAAAATTATAATGAAAATTATATATACGGTATATTATTACAATATATTAATTTATATATGATGTTGCGTGGATTTACTCGGAAATTATTAATGTATAATGTATGTATAATATAATAAATAATAAAACGATATATATTCCCTATAATGTAATAAATAATCGTACGGTCGCTACGTGTTACTTTGACGAGGTCTACCGATGAAATGAAGGTGAGGTATTATTTTGGATCTCTCTTCAAAGGAAGGTCGATCGTCGAGTTCCCCCACTACTACTCATAAACACACTTGTCAAAGGACTCCAAAAGGAACGAGGAAAACGAAACAACGAGAAACGCGATGCTTTTACTGTCGCAGTTACGCGAGTAAATATTCTCTCTATAGAGTATTTCTGAGTACGCGCGAAATTTAAACGAACGAAAATGTATTCCTTCTTCTATACCGTTTCTCCCGCGGCGAATTTGATAGAATGTATAGAGACGGTCCTATACCAAGTTCGTATTCTATTCAAAAGCAAATATTTGCTTCTAGTAAATAAGCAGAGAAAAATCTCGAACGACAGCTGTCGTTCGATCAAACTATTAAATCCCGTGGAAATGCAATGAAATATCGCTGATAATTCTAATCAGCTTTATTTCGATTCGATTTCTTTCGATTTATAATTAAAACCGAAAAAAAAGAACGAAAAAAGGAAAAAGGTAGAGAGAGAGAAGGAGAGAAATACGTTGCATGATATAAATTCAACGTGACGGACCACTCAAAGGTCTGGAAAATTGTGATATTCAATAAATTTACGAGCTTACGAGATCTCTCCCTTTACTCCTACGACATTTTCCCCTTGCAACATGCCCCGACAATAATTCTTGTCGCGAGTATGAAATACGCGTAATAACTTACATCTTTATATCGCCAACCGATATTGCCTTGCCGAAGGTCCTTTATGTTAAAATATATGCATAATATCCTATAAAAATGTATACAACTGCCAAACCACGTTTTCCACGTATACGCGATCATACTTCTTAACCGTCACAAATGTAATCGCGATATCTTTCTATCACTTTTTCTATTTCTTTCTGTCTTTCTCTTTCTGTCTATAACGAAACGCCGACTGTGCTTTTACCGGTAGTTCGTAAAAACTGCTTTGCTAAAAGGCTACTTCCAAGGAAAGTTCTTCGAAGAGTCTGAATATATATATATATATGTGTATATATATATATATATATATATATATATATATGTATGTATGTATGTATATATCACAAACTGCACTCGCTCGTTAACAAAGTAATCTCGGAATGGAGTCCCTCCATCAGAAACCGGAGGAGTTGATGGGACAGCCAATGAAATGTCGAAAAGTTCCGAAAAATCATTAAACTAAGAACATCCAAGACTCGTTCGAACCCTTTCAAAGTATGAGATTATCTTACTATCGTCGATGTTAAAAGACCCAACTGTTAGGACTTAACTGGTAATAAAGGGGCAAGACGGTAAATCATGTAAGTATACTACGCTCGTGAATGCACCGTCTACTCGCGCATATGCATGCCGGTAACCGGTGAGCAAACCTACCACTACGATTCATCACTGTCCCGGTTGATTCAAACACGAAGGAGGCATCCGCCGTGAAAAGGTTACGAATCATTGATTACGAAGTCAACGAGAATTCAGTTGCGACTTAAAGCTACTCGTTCTATCTCTCTCTCTCTCTCTCTCTCTCTCTCTCTCACCCTACCTCTTGAAACCTTTCTCAATTTACGATCAGAGAGAAAGTTCTTTGCGATAGAAAATCGAAGGGAAATGACTAGACTCCTCTTCTATTCCTCGTCAACCATTAGCTTACGAATAGAAAGAAAAATGATTCACTCGAATTTTAAATCAAAGATCGATTTCATTTAATACTTTTAGAATTTTATTTACGTGTAGACTTATAGAATCGAACGATCTTAAAATCTTTTTTAAAGCTTTCTAATATGCATTAATCGATCACATCTGGTCCACTGAATCGATTTTGCATGATTAAATATTCACTATATACGACAAGTATTTATCGAGGCCGAATGTCTGACCATAAACCATTTTGTTTACTGTCCATCTGACTATACATACGTTTATCTACTCTAGTCCGATTCCTACTACAATAGAACAAACAAATACAGATAGTAAGTAAAGGCAATTAATTTGCTATTAGGATGATGCTTCTCATCGTTTTATATCCTGTCATAGATAAAGATATTATTAAAAATAGAAGAAGATTAAAAAAGAAGAAGCAAAGGGAGGAAAGAAAAGTCGACTTGATTTCGATATGTAGCAGTATCAATATAGAACACCGATACTTTTATCGTCCTTACCGTGGCAAGAAACTTTCTATCCTCCAATACTTGGATCGCTTTGCTACACGACCTACCATTATACTTTTTTCACTTCACCATTGGTAGTGTGGTATGTAACACACACGTGCGCGCAACGCATCTATAGCAAAATGTGCAGACATAATACGACGAGAACGTCGAAGATCCATGTATGACTCCCCCAAGTATACTCTCTCAACCTCCTCTAGAAATTCTACACGGAAGCGGTTAGATGTAGCACTTCCGAAGCAGGTGAAATCCCGGAAGTGGATTTCTAGATAGATAGATAGATAGATAGATAGATAGATAGATAGATAGATAGATGGATGGATAGATAGATAGAGAAAGAGAGAGAGAGGAAGAGAAAGAGAGAGAAGAAAAAGCTCTTCGATTTGTGAAAACGTGTGACCAAAAAGAAAGAGAATTTACATCGGTGATAGCATCCACAGTTTGGGGGAAAAGAGTTTAGAAGAAGAGAAGTCTATCTAAGAGCGTTCTAAATGTTTCAACGTGAATATTTAGGGAATATTGTATACTCTATTTTATCCCGGCCTTTTAAGAAACCGAAAGGACTGGGGGAACGTTTACGATCGTATCTCCTCCCTTCGAACGAACTTCTCCGAATGCCTCCTTGCTATTTATTCAACGGTAGATCGGTTTTGCACAATCACAGGTCACCTTTAAATAGAATCCCAAATGCTGAGCTGCGCTTCTACCACCACCCCTACGTCTCTCTTTCTCTCTCTCTCTCTTTCTCATACACGTAGCAGTATTTTTACGAACGTCTGACCTAAAACTCGGCTGCGACTACTACTCGTTTTTGCGCGAGCACCCACACAAATGTAAACGAAAGGAAAGAAAGATGTGTTTGTATATGAACGCACATGACTTAACCAAGGTCCGACCTAAGCTATGCCATAACTACTGTGCCTCCTCTTACGCTCGTATCCGTGTGTTCGTGTCAGTGCGTTGAAATTGCGAGCCACGAACATAAGAGATATATGTACACACGAACGTTTCCTTTCCACTTTCTCGTTAAATACTTGTGACTATAAAAATACAAGAGAAACCGATATCCCGACTATTTTCGCAAAGGACAAATGTAAAATGTATACGTGTATCCGTATGTATTTCGTGTGTGCGACGATCGATGCGACTCGCGTTAGTGCAGGAAATTCGAAATAATGTCGTCGTGCCGTCCTCTGATTTACGAGACTTACGTACAAAGTCGTTACGAGTATTAATTGTCACGTTGAAGAAATAAAAAAAAGGAAAGGAAGAAAAAAAGAACAATTTCGAACAAATTTTATTCTGACTCGATTAAACTATAAAATAGGAATGTAATGTACCTGTTTCGTTCCTTCCATATTTTCATTCTTACCTCTTTCTCTCTTCTTGTTTAATGTATAATAATGTAATTATATTCCAAATACGGGAGTACGCACGGACGCAATAATAATTTCGTATGTTTTCAATTCTTTTATCAAGTTGATCTCACAATCCTATCAATTCCAGTCGTTTTCACTGAGAAAAAATAACGGAACATGTCGTGGAGATATGTAGGGCGATTCTTGAATTATTCGATACGCTCGATATATTTTTACTTGGTTTTACGCAAGACTTTAAGAGAGAGAAAGAAAAATATATATATATATATACATAAAGAGAGAGAGAGAGAGAGAGAAAGACGGACAGCTTAGAAGTAGGTACATTTGAAATTCAAAATATTATTCACCATCTTTATAAACGTTCTTTATACCCATGCTTAATTGTTTTCAACAATATCGGAAACCCTTTGAATTAAAGATGAACTCGCTGAGAAACGTACTATTACGAGCATCATTAAGATTATCGAGCGAGAATAATCGTGCCATTTTTCATGGGTCACTACCGACGACTATTTTCGGCATACTAAATTTTACGTACTCTCTCGCTTATCTGTTTCAGTTTTGGTCAGCGTACACGCCCTGTCCATCCCAATATCACGACTCCGTTCAACTCGCTTTGGAACAGATTGACGTGATTCGTCGGTTGGTCAACAAACATCCCGAAAGTATGATCCTCGTTACGACGGCTGAAGGTAATTATAATAAAAATTTTAATACAAAATATCTCCGCGATAATATATGCAAGTAATTATAAATGTTGGAGTTATAAATAAAAAATCTGAAAGCAAGGAAAGAACAAAAAAGAAAAAGAAATAAAATAATTCATTATTTTACATCGATTTACATTTATAACAATGCGATAGAATTAAAGGAAGAAAAATATTGAATTTAGATTTCTTTCAACAATCGCTGATTATGTTGATCTATAGCAATTATTTCTTAAAGAAAAATTACAATAGTTATAGTAAAGAATAGAAAATATTCAGGTGTTCTTTTAAACGATTTAAATGGTTCATGGTTGTATTATATAAAAGAAGAAAAGGAAAAGACTTTCATATTAATGCAAATAAAGGGAGAAGGTTGAATTTATTCGAAGAAAAGGGCGAACGGAAAGCACGATCGCGAGTCACGATGATAAAAGAAATTAAAATCGAGAGAAACGAACTCACCGCCGGTTCCATCTCGATTGGGTACCATCGAGGTAACGAGTGTTTCCAACTTCCAATTCGAAATCTTTCCTTTGTCTTTGGAGGATGCGAGAAGATTGAGAAAGCGAAGAAATGGTGTGAAATTGTCGTCGTCGTCGTCGTCGTCGTCGTCGTCGTCGTCGTCGTTCTCGTCTTCGTCGCCGTTGTCGTTGTCGTTGTCGTGATGAACCGAGGACGTTATCGGAAACGAGAAAACGAACAACCGGTTATAGAAGAAGCGAAAGAAAAGAATGAATAAAGAAAGAGAGAGAGAGAAAGAATAAAAAGGAAATATCTTTATCTTTCTCTTTTTCTTTATCTCCAGAATTACGTTGCTTCGAAATTTGAAAGATAGAAATAAATAAAGCAAAACGAAAAAGAATATGGTAACATTTAAATACATATAGAGGTATATTAGAAAGAGCTGAAACAGAGCTTGTGCACAGCCTGTGAAAAATCTTCTGAAACGTTAGAGTACGTTGTTGTTGTTGTTGCTATAATGCAAGCGTATTTCACGCGACGGCATACAGAAGGTAATGCGAATAGGATGGAAAGATGGAAACGCACGGTATATGTCGCCAAGGATGCACTCTGTATATGGCAAATTCCATGTGAAATGGAAAAACCCTTTTCTCGGTAAAGTATATACAATATATGTATATATATGTATATCATCAGCGTATGGTGCTTCGATAAACTGAAATACCGATATTCGTGTAGCCTCCTGGATATGGAAATTCATGTAAAATATGGACTTTGGGAGAATTTCGAAAAAAGAAGGGAAAAGGGAAAAAAGAAAGAAAGAAAGAAAAAGAAAGCGAAGAAAAAAAAAACGTATAATTACAATTATAATAATAATTGATATGGGACAATAATATTTTCATGCGACGATTGAATCTGAATCTTTGAAAGATCTCTAATCTTCTTCTTTAAAATGGGCTTTGACAGAGTAACGAGGCTTCGCACGAAGCTCTCTCGAAGAAGTAGGAATAAAGAATTCACGGGGTTATCCTTACGAAGCCAATCTAGCGGATGGAAGGAAAGAACAAACGGGGCCGTGGAAAATGAGAAATTCCGAGAGAAATGGAAAAATGCTCGGGGGTCAGGATGATGGCGTTAGCAATGGTACATAGTGGTGTGAGTGTTGGTGTCGGTGCGTTGGTGATAGTCGCAGCAGGGCTCGCACGATATCATCGGACCTCTCCGGCACGTTGCACGGGTTGTCTACTCTCCCCTTTGAACTCTCACCATTTACGTATTACACGTACACATATATTCTGTTCGGATGTATGTATATGTATAGGTCATAGGCGCGTGTCAACGCATAAATCAGTGGACGTAATAAATCTAGTCCCATCGTGCAGCAGCTTACGGCTTTTATTCGGTACGATCGTCTCTATTTTTTTCTTCGCATTTTATCCTTTTCTATCGATGTATAGATTACGACTTCTGTATCTATCTATTAGCCGAACGAAGAAGGAGAATAAATAAAAAATGTGTAATATATAGGTCGTTCGATCGGCTTATCGGTTGTTTCAAAAAGCGACTTACACGAACGCGTCGATGCTGACAACAACAAGTAGCGTATGTATTAGCAACACAGTTTGCACGTGGTATTTTAATCGAATCCCTACTGTGAACCGCTCGCAAGCTCGCCAATTTGATTTTACGAAGCCATCGGTCTACCCTTACACTAGTGGCTCGTTCGTCCCATTAAACGTTGGTCATCGAATTCGTTGAATAGCGAACGAATATCGAGTAAATGCTGATTGTGGAAGCGCAAGTTTAGATAGCGAGGACGCGTGTACAATGTTTATTATCTTTTACGTTACGCTTTGTAATCAACGATACCCAAGGCTATCAAACCCTGATGGGCAATTCCGATGATTTAATTAATCCGGGTAAACATAGCGGTTTGGTAAAGTACCATTGTGGCGCTAATGACGTGCCACGTCAGAAAATGAAATGATTTAATGTTCGAAGTACGCCGTTTGCGAACTTAGTCGACGCTAAATTTTATCGAAAGTATGTGTTGCAATTAAACGTCGTGCGAAATCGTGGTAATCAAAATGTTCGTCGAAGCGATATTCCATTACCGGATATCGTATCCTTGGATACTTACGAAAGATTAATCTCGATCTTCGTATCGGTTTCTCTCAACGTTCGTGAGAGAACGAAGATGATCTGTAATATAAGTGGGATGGAGTTGTAGTAATGAACGATGAGCGAGGATGAGAAGGAGAGAAGTAATCGGTGAGAGATGTTCAAGTGGAATTTAATGTATGATTTCAGGGATCGAGAGAGCACACAAGGAGGGTAGATTAGCGAGTCTTATAGGGGTCGAAGGGGGACACGCCATCGGCACGAGTTTGGCGGTCCTGAGGATGCTCTACGAGCTCGGTGCCAGATATCTAACGTTAACTCACACGTGCCATACGCCTTGGTGAGTCTGCCAATCGAGATACAAGATCCGAATCGAATAATATTAAAATGCAAATTTCGAAACACGCGTAAAGTTTCTAACCGATAATATAAAATAATAGCGATAAATATGATATAAAGTAAAACGCGATAACGCGAGACGTTGAGTGAAAGATGCATCGACGAGGTAGGTCAAACATTTTAAAAGTCTATCGATCCTTTTACATACAAAATTTCCATCTTTCGTCGATCGTTTCATTTGAAAAATCGATTCGACACGTCCGAGCATTAATTATTCGAATTATCAGGATTTCGAAGTCGCAGTCGACGACATCTGACGTTTTACACAAGAAAAAAGAGATAAAGAAAAACAATCAAGACGAGAGAGAAAGAGAGTTAGAAAAAAAGTTAGTGAAATATTGTTTTACGACAAACAACGGACGAATTCGCTCTCGTGTTAGTTTTACGAGTGGTCGCGACAGGTGCGACCGAGAAGAGCAATAAAAGTCTTCTCGTAGAGGACGCGATGAATTTCTCGAAACTCCAGTCGTCTTTTATCTATTTTCTTATTTCTCTTATTTTTCTTTTGCTTAGCGAATAAAGTTTCGATTTATTTTACGATCCTGATATCGCCTCTCTCGTTCTCTTTCTTTCTCTCTCTCTCTCTCTCTCTCTCTCTCTCTCTCTCTCTCTCTCTCTCTCTTTTCCTTCTCTCTTTCTTTCTCCCTCTCTCTCTTTTCCTTCTCTCTTTCTTTCTCCCTCTCTCTCTCTCTCTCTCTCTCTCTCTTTCACACTCGTTACAATCGACGAGCTTAATACGATGACATAACTAATATTAGACGACAATATCGACGTTTATTAGAACAGACAGATCGATTAACGCGTCTCTACCTTCCTTGCGAAAACGAACCTATCACGACATAAGATCCGATAAAGCTATGTCGTTCTCCAACGTCAAGAATTCCTACGTGCGTCGCCAACGGGAAGATCCCGATTGAGCCTCACCCATTGAATAATCGATTATTACAACTAGTATCTAATACTGTATCATTGATGTTCTGTCAGACGGCTTAGAGGATAGAACGTTAATACGTGTGATCGTCACCATGGTATTAATCCTTGATATCGTAGCTAGGACATATCGCTGATATATCGTATCATTGCTCAATCTATTCGACCTATTTACGACTGGACAAAAATTTAATGAAAATATAATAAATCATAACGTGAAATCATTATTTCGAAAAATTCGAATAAAAATTCTTAAATTATCGTATAAAAAGAAAAGTACCTACGTTAATATAGACTCTCACGTTTAAGAAAACTCCATACGACAATATGTAATCACTCGTGTCATCGATCTCGTCATAAACCACCGTATTATGATGACGTGCTAACGTAGTTGCATATATGATGAAGGTATCGCGTTAATGAGGAGAACGCGGTTAGAAATTCGAGAACAATTCGTTAGACTCTGATCGCATTTCTCTGTTAGGTAAATATCGTTATCGTACTACGCCAATAGAATAGCGGATTGGCCGAGCCGTGATTAGAAGTCATTGTATGGCAATAATGCGCACGATTGTAACTATTGAGTTACTGACCTGTTGGTTCGTTAGGGCAGACTGCAGCACGGCGGATGAACCCGGTCAAGTGCCTCACGTCGGTGGTCTCTCCAACTTTGGTAAGGTGAGTAGAAAATCAAATTCCATTGAATTGCCTAGCGAGTGGGATTAAAAATTCATCGATCCCACTCGAGTCCTCGATAGTCCCAAGAACCTGAATGTGTCTCTCCTTATCCATGATATTCGTTGATGAAAACTCCTATTGTGCAATCAATTATACGTTCTCTTTTCTCTTTTTTTTATATTATTAACGCGCGATGAAAAATTTATTTTCCAAAAAAAAGAAAAAGAATCACGAGAGAATAAAACGTCATTACAGAAACGGTCATATTCAAACGATCTTTTAACTTCGTCCAACCTATAATCGATTAAAATAAAATAGACCTCCGAACGTCGAACACGGATTTCTAAAATATGAACCAAAGATTGTAATTTGTGTTCGTATAATTAGAAAAATGACTCCAATAACACGGTATACTAGTGTCCTATCTAACTTGACCACTTTAAGTATTTTATGATGACACAAGAATATGGTTCAAGATAAAATTGCATCCTTGGAAATTTAACGATACGAAAATTGTCTGATCTATGTGACTCGTATAACTAATAGAACGTATAATGGTAATGAAAATAATCCATTTTTTGTAAAATATATTGCGTGAACGACATGGTAGGAATATATTTTATAAAGTTAAGAGAAAATGAAGAATATAGTTGTAAAACGTTTTGACAATGTGTATGGTAGTCGTTAAAGTGAAACTACGAAGGAAGTAGCTTAGGCTAATGCACGGAATGTGTCGGTCTATTTTTCTCTTTGATTATTCAGAAGCAAACTCGTAGAGAGTGAAAGCATCGGTCCGGACGGCTTAGAGAGTTCACCCTCGAACTATCCTACTAAACCTTTTAGCAGCGGTAAAGTACCTCTTTCCTAACTAGAAGAGAGATCTAACCCAAATCTAATCGCAACTAGGAAACGAACGCAAACGCAATCAAAGTTTAGTTTAACGAAATTGTTTTGCGTCGGTCGTGAGTATACCGTTGGCGTAAGATCGACATGCTTTTTTTTTTCTTTTTAGACGTCAAAATATTATCGTAAATATATACGTCTTTTTCTTTTTCTCTTTTCTTCGAGATCGATTGTACGAAAATGACAAACGTGACAACGTATTTCATTCGTTCGAATTGATATAATAGCAAGACGTAGAAAAAAAAGAGAAAGAGAGTTCTATAGGCCTCGAAACGCGCTAGAAATGTGCTCGAAGTTAAGGGGGAGAGAACGATGACGTCGAAATGACGAGGGTGGTTTTCATGGTCGAAGGCGGATGAAAAATGACTTTGGGGATGTGGTCACGAATAAATACGAGGCGAAAATCGAATAGAAAGAGGCCGAATAATGTACGCGTATCGTTTCGATCATCGTAACTTTTTCACCCTCTGTGAAAAAATATAGTATCACTTTTTATAAAATAATATTCTGTTAGTAACTTATCTTTATTTCTTATAAGAGTATTTTTTCTAATCCAAACTTTTTCTTCCCTATCATTGATAAATGAACACCACTGAAATATTCAACGTAGCTACGAAGAAATTTAGTACTTTTAAATGGGGCAAATGTTTGAAAAAAAAAATTCGTTCAACTTTACGAGGTATATCGTCGTGAAAGAAAATACGAAGAAAAGAAACGAAAAGAAAAGGGAAGAAAAGAAAAGAAAGGAGAAAGAAAAAGAAAGAGAACGAGAAACACGGAAGATTGTTAACGAACGTCGCTAAAGTATACAACGAAGCCAAGATTTTTCTCGGGCCACTCCTTTCAGTTGCTACGAAGAAGAATAATGGTCGTACGATGTCCATTTTAATTCTCCGTGATGAGAATCGATCGCGTTTCTCGCTATCATCCGTAAACCTTCTTCTCGTTTCTCTTCCTCACTTTCACGATGTTTCTCTTTCCATCTTTTTTCTTTCACATTCTCCTATAAATAAATATATATATATGTACACTCGCACATACACATACAGATTCTTTCTCTTTCTTTAAAAGTTATTTTTTATTCAACATCGCCACACCATTTGCGAAGCTATTCTTCTTCCGGTTTGAAAAAGAATCGGTCCACCTATCCAACAACACCGACATCACACCAATATCTCCCTTCATTCACCAAAAGAAGCTATAAATCTTCATGTAACGCGTACAAGCGAGCGAGCAAGTAAAACTACGGAAAAACGAGATGTTACGTTATCTTGTAAACATTCACGAAGGATTCACGAAGGGAGTTACGACAGACGACTCCACGTCGTAATTGAATCTTATTGTTAAGAAATATATACCTATCTCGTATGGAAAACTCATGGAGTTCATATTTTACGTTAAAGTATTCTATTAAACGAATAATTTATCTCTTATTAAACTATTATATTACTATATTATAAAATGTTCTTATATATATATTAGTAATTTAGAACGGATTAATATCATCTTAAATATTTTATTAACAAACAATGCTTCGAATCAAGTTAATGCAATATTGCCAACTTATCCTTCCTCTTCCAAGAAATGAAACTAAAGTGTAAAAGTTACAAATTCATAGATCAATCTCCTTAAGCGAGAAAGAAAGTACTCGTTTTCACATCGACCGTTTCCAAAGGAGATATTTTATGTCCGATCTTCTAGACTCTTTTTACACCTTGCTCGCTTCAGACCTTACGACCGTTTATCACTTACATCGCGGCAATAAACAGCCATCTAAAGTGGCCGATAAAAATTCCAAAGCGGCTCTTCTTTAAGGAGAGAGAGAGAGAGAGAGGAAGAGAGAAAGAGATGAACAAAAACGGCCTCTCTCTTTCTTTCTCTCTCTCTCTCTCTCTCTTACCTCTTTTAGCAAATCCTTTTACCCCAACGTACCGCGAAATGTGCGGCTTTATATCTTTCTAAATTCAACTTCTCTCGTTCTCCCATCTTCGATGTATAAAGCTATATGTTACACACGTACACATTCAAGATTCTAGCGTATTTAACGTATTGGATTTTCTCAAGCTATTCCTCCTATCCTCGATTCTACGCTACGAATGTCTTTCTATCCGTAGAAAACAGTTGTACCTATGTATCTATGTGTAAAAAGAAAGAGAAAGGCCAAAAAAAGTTCATAGGTCTAACAACGACGAACTGATTGCAAAACATACTTGAAAGAGAACTCTTTTACGACACAATAAAAGAGACCAACAATTTTGCTATTTTTTTTTCGTTTCAACTTTGAACCCATCCAACTCGAAGCAATTGCTCCTATCTCTCTCTCTCTCTCTCTCTCTCTCTCTCTCTCTCTCTCTCTCTCTCTCTTTCTCTTTCTCTTTTTATCTTTTTTATTTTTGATTTTGTCAAGTAAGTTCAAAACTATCAAGGATGTTCTCACCAAAGGGAACGACACTCTAATGACGATGACAATAAAAGAAAGAAAATAAACACAGTGTAAGCGAAAATGAAGGAAAAAGTAAAAGTAAAGAGAAAAATCGCGACCAATGGTTCTTCTGTAAGAGAAACAAGTTTTCTTTTATCAGAGTTGATTTTGAAGCGGATTTTTACGAGGCTTTTACACACGCGACATCTCTCAAAATTCAAAGCTCTACAGCTTTATAACTGGCGATGCTCGAAACCGAAAGAACGAACAATGCTTTTAACGGGCCAAACACTTTTCGTTAAAATAATTCGTTGTAAACGTGAATCGATTGATAGTCCCTTTGAAAGGGGCTGTGCTCGATAATATATAAAAAAAAGAAGTGTCGGTGAAAGGAACGAATAATAAAATAAAAAAATAAAGAAAAAAAAAGAGGAGGAAGGGTAGAAGGGAGCGAGAAAAAAACCTTCGTACTTTAGTGAAAGTTAATAAATTCAAAAGAAAGCACTATACAATATACTCGATGGAAATTGCAAGATGAAGCGCTGAGTTAACCGGTCGTAATAAATCAATTCTCTTTCTCTTATACCAGATAAAAAAGAATAATTTTCACACTTTACTACGTCAGCCGAGGGTTAAATTACGGGATAATGTCTGTAATGTATATGTTTCATTTCATCCATTTTGCTATGTTGGCTACGAAGGACTATCATAAAAATTACTTGCAGTCTGGGAAATGACAGATTAAATACGCGAAGTCGAATTAAATTTGATCGATTACCTAATATAAAAACGCGTTAATTCGCTTAAAAACTTCATTTTGTAGGCAATACGTGAAAATGTTTAATTGCAAAATACAATAAACGGAGAATAAAATAGATTGTTATTATTATTATCATTACTATTATTATTGTTATTATTATTATTATTATTATTATCATCATCATCATCATCATCATCATTATCATTATTATTATGGTTATGATATTATGTTAGGTATTCGTTATGGCAAATAGGAAGCGAAGTTAATCGGAAATTCGTGGTAGACGATCGAGTTAATTAGAAGGTATCCTGCCTAACAATCGTGCTTTTGGCAGGAAGGAGAAAGTCATTTTCCGCGCGTTATTCGGTGAACGTGCTTTCATTAAGAAATGTCGGCCACGACGTCTAAAGAAGGACAAACGTGTTTCCATGATCTGCCACGTACCATCTGCTCAACAAGGGTTGCACTGCTTTCCAGTTATATTCTCGGGATCTGTTTAACGCGCCGTATATATGGCGGTGACTTGGTATCTTTGAGGTCGACTACGTGACAGAAAGAAGATACCAGAAGAAAGAAACGAAAAAGAGAGAAAAAGAGAGAAAAAGAAAGAGAAGAAAAACATATCTAATTTCTTTTTATCGTCGATCTTTCTTACTATTGACATTGCCAGTGATTTATCTTTTATTTTCAAACAATTTTATAAAGATTTGTACGTATATATATATATATATATATATATATATATATATATATAATCGAAAACTTATTCCAAAATCTATATCCATATATGTATGTATGTAAGTATATATTATAATAATCTCCCCTAGCTACAAAATCGTAATATCATTTTGTCTCTTTTTCTGTCTCCCTCTAGAAATTTTAATTTCACTGGTCTACCGAATATCTCTTCAGTGATATTAAACTTTCAAATCTCGACCTCTTTATTAACTTTCACGTGCTTTTTACTTCTTTTTCCTCCCTCCCTCTCTCTCTCTCTCTCTCTCTCTCTCTCTCTCTCTCTCTCTCTCTCTCCCTTTCTATCCATTTCTCTCTTTTTCTTTTTAAATCTCAACCGATAAATTATTCCTCGAGTGTGACAAAGTCGTCAATATATCTTCTTTTTCGACGAGAAATAATAGCACAGATATCAAGATATAAAATTCGATTTTAGAAAAGAAAAAGAAAGAAAGAAAAAAAAAGAAGAAAGAAAAATGGTATCTTAATTAACTAAACGATAAAATGAAATGACATATATATCTTCGAATTTTCTTTCTTGCGAAGACGAAAGAAACGATCTAAAGTGAAACATTTTCTTTTGGGTAAACCAAGCAGAATGAGGATTGAGTTGGGAATATGGCGGCCACAGCTGGCCGATAAGTTTTCCAAAGCATTCTCGCAGAACTGACCAGACCCCCTTTTGAGACCAGCTGCTGGCTTGCTCCCCGAAAGTTTTCGTCTCTAAATAGGTGCCAAAGTGTTGGTAGTTTCCTAACTGAAGTTGCTTCTCGGTGATAGCAACATCCGGTAGGTATCTAGTAACGATGGGCAGAGAAAGGACAAGTTTCATCTCATTTTGGAAGAACTAAACGATCGTTACTTGCAACTACTGTCGACTTCGATGTCCGATCAAAATGAAATGAAAGCGATAAGAGATAGACAATAAAAAAACAAAAAAGAGAGAGAGAGAGAGAGAGAAATAGAAATGAATCCAGTGTACATGACACGATGAGAAACGTTCAATTAAATACTTCCACGGGCCAAAAAAGACAAATTTAAACAACGAGAAAAAAGAAATCAGCACGATCGCCTTCGGCGTTCATGGATACTGCACACTATAAATCCCAGCGAAAGACCGAACTTCACTTATTGCTAACCACAAATTTTTCGTATTATTTTCGCAAAAAATTTTCCCGGTTATTGATAAACTACAAATTTTCCGAGTTCGGCTCGCTTCCATCATCGCGATAATTATTCCGCTTTATCGTGGTTTCTATTTTATTAATATTACATAATAACGGCACTCGTTTTATGGGTTTCGTAAATATGCATTATGCACGATCGCCATAAATGAACGTCACTTTGAAAGTAATCGAGCAATTTGTTTGAAACTATAAGCAATATTTTCAGTTATGATAGAGGAACTTTCCATAAAATTTGATTAGGTTTAGTTCGATCAATTTCTTGCTATAATCAAACAAAATTTACGCGCATAGATAAGTAAGTGTAGGAAAAAAAAAGTATCACGATTTGTGAAGGATTATAAAGGGAACAGAAAAATTCCACTTCTAACGAAAGTTATAACAATCGTGCTTGAAAAAAAAAAGAAGTAAAAATAAAAATGACAAAAGAAATAAAACAGCAAAAAAAAGAGAAAAGAATAAAAAGAACATTCTCGCAAAGTCACATTTTTTCAAAGATTTCTCAACGGACATGGAGCTACGAAGAATTTTTTGTTAAACGATAAAACCAGTACCTGTGATAGCAGTCGAAGGTGGCATTCAAAAAAGGGCTCGTGGGAAAACGCGAGTTATTCGTCGTTCAGTCGATGGAACGATGGAACGAACTATACGAGGTTCTTTTTCGCTCGCTTGCTCGAGTCACTGCCTTGAGGGTGAATTTTTCCAATAACCTGAAAAAATCTAACTGTCACTGACTCTCGTGCTCTCGAGAGCACAAGACAGAAAGAGATAGATAGAGAGATATGAATCGACAATAAATGTTACACCAGTTGGAATATGCAAAAAAATAAAAAGAGTTTTTTGCGATAAGTTTTCTATTGAAAAGACGAAGCACTTCATTTTTTATTCCGTAGCTACTCCCTTCGAAGAACGATTCCTTTCTTTCATAAGTGACTAGGATAAAGGGAGAAAGAGAGAGAAAGAGCAAGAAAAAGAGAAGGCCAGTGATTATTCGTCCGGATAAAAGATAAACCATCGTCGTCGTTCACGAAGAAACAGGGAGGGAGCAAAGGGAATAAAATAAAATTTAGATAAAGGACGACGTACAGAGAGTCTTCGCAGGAAATAAATCGTTCGAATAAGGGAGGACTGGTTTCCCTTCTCGACTGACTTACTCTCACATACACGTACTAAAATACACACAAACATAGAAGAGAAGACATGTACCTACTTACATTTTTCCTATCCCTTTCTTTCATCGTGCATCCTTCTCCTCCTACTCTTGAGTCAACGTCAAGAGCATCGCGTTCTCTCACGCGGTGAGATTTTTCACGTTTCCTCTTTATCCTTCTTTCCAGCTGAAATAGCTTCTCGTCTAAGTCTCTCTCTCTCTCTCCCTCTCTCTCTCTCTCTCTCTCTCTCTCTTTCTTTCTCTCTATTTTCCTTTATTTTCTCCTTTTTCTTCGTTTCCGAAAAGAAAAGCGATGTGATGAAAACGAGTCTCGCACGAGTCACGTTAACGATGTCTCGCCATCGTATACTTGCTTGACAAAGAGAAAGAGACAGAGATAGAGTGAAAGACGGACAGGTAGACAAACGAATAAGAAATCGCGAAAACTCTATTGGGTTTATCCTCGCAATGGCTTAACAAAACTTTTTTTCCGTTTAAACGAAAGCTAAGACGTTTTTGAACGACGACCGAGAGAGATCAAATATTCCTTGGAATTCCTTGTACAAGGGAAGTCACTAATAAGGAAGATCACCTACTGTCGCGAGAAAAGAAAGATTGAGATGTACGACGACGTTTTTTCCTAGTGATTCAATAACAAGATCTTTTTCCCGGATTTTGACGACGACGAGACACGTCGTCATTGAGCAAACGGCATCTTCTTTTCCTTTATTTTTCACGTTTTTTCTTCCTTTTATTTCATAAAGAACGATAAAATGCAATTTTGAAATATATCGAAGATGGGACATGTCTTATTGATCATATAGACTATCATCGATGCTACGCGATAAATAAAAAGAAATTAATAATATTGATAACATTAATAGTAATAATGAAAATGCGATAATTAAATGAGACTTTGGTATCATCCTCGAAGATGGATGCCCTGTAATGTTGCGAGCTTCCCGTTCTTCCTGCAAGCCGACGTGCTTTGAATTCTAATCGGTATAGGTGGCCGAACGTTACAAACCATCCGTCGTCTGCGTTCAATCTGGCGAGACAGGCAACGCAATAAGTGTCAGTCGGGCGTAACGTGTCTCTACTGTCAAATGAATCGATCCAAAGGATTCCACCACTTCGCAACTCCATTGTGAACTTTGTTCCATATACGTATACCTTTATCACGGAAAGATACGAGAAAAGATAAGCTTTCTCTCGTCCCGAAGTAGTTCCTCCTTCGGATAGGAAATAAAACGTCGGAAAAGCACTATCGTCTTATAAAAATAAAATCAAATTATTAAAGTAAAAACGAAATCCTTCTTCGTTCGCTCGCTAGCTAGCCAGTTAGCTAGCTAGCTAGCTCAAAAGTTTTCTCAAATCCAAGAGCGACTCGCATTCACCAAACTTTCCTGACTCCAACTCGAAGAACTCAAGAGATTTCCCTTTTAATCCACGATAAACGACAAAGAAGAGACTTCGAAGGGACTTTTTTCTCGTTAATTTTCAGAGCATCGTACTCGAGATGAATCGACTGGGGATGATGGTGGATCTATCGCACGTTTCGGTACCCACCATGCTGGACGCAATGGCAAGTTCGAAAGCGCCGGTCATTTTCAGCCATAGCAGCGCTCACGCTCTCTGCAATTCCTCGCGAAATGTGCCTGATCACGCGCTAAAACATTTGGTAAGATCGATAATTCAATCTTCCTCTTAAATTATTAATCTTTTCTTTTTATAATCCTTCGATTTAATATCTTCTTTTTCTTTTCTAATCTCTTCAGGCGCGGACCGGTGGTATAGTTATGGTATCCTTCTACCCCCCTTTTATAAGCTGCAGCGAGACGTCAACTTTGGAAGATGTCGTTGGTAAGCTTTATAGTCATTAATAAAAAAATTTATATATCGATATAAAAAATTTTTTTTATATAAAAATCAATGGTAAGCTCTACTAGACTAAATTCGTCCTTCTTTGATTTCTGCACGTCCAGTGAACTCAAGCAACCTTACAATATCAACTCGTACGTAGCCGTGCAAGGAATATCCGTGATATTCCCAATAGAAAAGCAAATATCCTGTCGTCCGGAGGTACAGGAGCGAAACGAAACCTGGAGTTGTCTCCCATGAGAGCTACCAATTTTCTTCGCGATATTCCGTGCACATACATTCTTTCTCTCTCTCTCTCTCTCTTTTCCTGTTTCTTTCTCTATTTGTCTCACACTATTCGTTTCTCGTACGTACGAACGTAGTAAACTCTCTTTCTCTCTGTACAATCTCTCGGAAAGCGTGAGACGTAGAAAGTGAGACGAGCAAAGTGGTGAATTAGAAAGAAAAGTGGAAAAAAGTAGAAAGGCGATTGAATAACGAGCTCGACCGCCGATAAGAAACTTCTCTTCGTCTTTCTCCTATTTTCGAAGCGAACGAAGAAACGAATAGAGAATAAAATCGGACAGGAGAGATAAACGCGAGCCCGCAGACCAGTGGATACATACGTATATGTATATATATCCATTGTGTATATACATATCTACATATCTACATATATACATACGTGTAGCCACGCACGTATACCTTGATACTTATATCGCATTATTCTAATTATTCACTCGCGAGTGGTTGCATAAATCTTTTGATTCACACGGACAACGCGAGAAGGGCAAAACGAAGTGTAGAAAAGCATTGTTTGCCAAAGGGAACACGAAGCTACGATAATACCCGATGTTAGAGTAGGTAATAATTTCAAGAATGCCCGCCTAAAATTTCCATTATAATTATATCAGCATCGCGAAACCTTTCGTAATTGATTCTCGCGTTTCCGCATTATTATCTTCCGTCTGTTTCTCTTTCAAGCGGCATATAATATCGTCGACACTGGCGGAAAACGTTAATTACTGAGTTTGAATCGTTGTTATCGTAACGATAAGACGAGCAACGGGCGTTGTAAAATAATTGGACGATGAATCGAATTTCTGAATCGCGAATGTATTTTCTATATGTGTTTTATGTTCGTCATAGATATCTCTATAGGAAGAGAATCGTATAACTTGATCATCTTCACTCGTTTCGAAATTCTAGATAAATACGGAATTAAAATGAGAATTTATGAAGAGTTTCAATTCATGGGTTTCTTAATATAAATTAAAAATATCACATTTTCGAATATCGACGTGCTATTTCCAAACGTTATCAAGTTATACGCTTTACTACGTATTACAAAATTTATATCTATTTGCGTCTATTTCTAACCCACTTCTTTCTTTATTTTGGAATGTTTCAGCACACATTAACCACATTCGTAAAGTCGCCGGTGTGGATCACATTGGAATCGGAGCCGGCTACGACGGCATTAATTTGTAAGTGTTTTCTCATCTATTCTATTCATCGTTCGTACGTCTAAAGAATTAATTAGCGTGGAGAGTAAGAAAAGATAAGCATTGCATTCCAGCAAATATGCCAGAATGATTGATTATACGTTGGCCAAACTAATTAACGAACCATACTGAATATATTTTCGTCGTTATTTTAACCGATATTTTTCTTTAAGATACCGATGATATAGACCGCATGGTCTATATAAATTATATATTTATTTATAATCAACGTACGATTCGTTTCATTAATTTCGTTTAATAGCAAATAATATCTAACGAAGATAAAAAGAAAATAGAGAGAAAGTGAAGAAAATGAAAAAAAAAAGAAAATAATAGTTTTCCTCTTTTCTCGTAGAAAAACGACACGTTGATCTTTGCGGGTGGAATATCAACATTTCACGACGACACTAAATCCTTACGAAGCACGTGTAAAGCTTTCTTCGTAAGACGATTGCTGCTGCAAACACTTGCAAAAATCAACCTAAACGATCTTCTTATATGTATGTATGCATGTATGTATGTATGTATGTATGTATGTATGTATGTATGTATGTATGTATGTATGTATGTATGTATGTATGTATGTATGTATGTATGTATGTATGTATGTATGTATGTATGTATGTATGTATGTATGTATGTATGTATGTATGTATGTATGTATGTATGTATGTATGTATGTATGTATGTATATACGTATGTAAATACACAGTTTGATGATCAAACGATAGCTTGAGATTCTGTAAGCGTCGAACACGTTTGTCCTACGTTCGCATACTTACTACGTCTTTTAATCGTATCGTACATATATATAAACGTAACACTAGTTACGTATGAATGCTTTACAATAGTAAGATGTTTGCTCTAACATTCTACAATTTAAAGTTCAATGTTAATTCTGGATAGAGAAGTATCCTATCAAGATTATGAAGAAACCAAAATTTCCATTTTAATCCTTTTTAAATTCCTTTTCTCAATATAATTTCCATTTTATCATTTTGGTAAGTAAATAATAAAGTTTATATAATTTATTACGATTTTAATTTAGTATGAATTTTTCGTATGAATTTAATTCGCCATTTGAATTTAAAAGGGCCGACAAAAAAAGATCCGATCATCGTGAAAAATATAGTTCCCAATTTGTTTCTGCATACTTCTGCATACTTATTAACGAGCGCTCGTAACAAAAATACTATAATACGAATGAATTCAAAAGTACGCTCGTAGCTTGATAATCGCGTTAACAGGATATGATACGTTCGTAGAATAAAAAGAGACAAAGAGAAAAATTATGGATATACGAAATGAGAATCTCTCTCTCTCTCTCTCTCTTTTTTGCTAAAAAAAAATATTATAAAAAAAAAGAAAAAAAGAAGAGAGAGAAAATAACGAAAAAAAAAAGAACGTGAAGTAGGTGGAAGGTAAAGCCCACGTGCTCTATTATTGCTTTTCGTTGTGTGAAAACGTCGTAATTTCAAATATTTCTACGCACGGTTTTATTTCGTCGAGCTACCGGGCCGGACACGCTACGAATTTCAATGGGAATCGGAAAGGAAAAGCAAGAGAGCTCATGGAAAAATTCACGACAGAGAGAAAGGGAAAGAGATGGAGGGGGAAGGAGTAAAACAAAGGGATATACGAAAGAGAAAAGAACAGAAAAGAAAAGAAAAGAGAAAAAAAAAGAAAAAGAGGGTGGGTTGGTTATGTGCCGTACGTGACACTATTTCGTTTCCTCTACCCCATCGTGCCACGACTTATCGTTCCTCGTGTAGTTTGTCAAATCAAGAAGCTCGCACATTTCTGTTTACTCTTCCCTGAAGCGAGTTAAAAGCGTGGAACAGTTTTAAAACGGAGGAATCGAACGCGAAAACGACTATATAGGAGGGTATGTGTCGAGTCCTCCGGGCGGTAACGCTTTTCACCCTTTTGTTGTTGCGATAGGTATCGGGATATTCGATTGAAAGGGTACGAAAAATTCGGAAAAGCTGAATGACGGGAAAAATAGAGAATGACAAGCTCGAAGAGCAACAAAGTTTGTCGATGTTGTTTTCTATTGAGGCACAAGAGTAACAGGAAAAAGAATAGAAATGTAAAAGAAAGAAATAGAAAAAAAGAATAAAAGAAGGACGGGAAGAAAGGAAGGAGGAAAGGAAGGAAAGAAGAAAGAGAAAAAGAAAGAGACGGAAAAATAATACGAAAGAAACGTTGTTTTAACAATAATAAAAAATAATAGAAACGGAAACGTTCTCCTATGTTACCCGATCGTATAGTTTTTCGTTTAGATATAGCTATACCGGTATTCATGATTTTAATACATTTTTTAAACGAATGAACGAACGAGCTTTCGAAAACGCTATATAGAACTATCACAAAGGATGTATACGATGTTAAACGATTATTCTCTCACAGGCCACAGGCGTATAGATGGATTTCACTTTGACGTATTTCACTTTGCATCGTCGAATTTCTATACCTTCTTTTCGTAATAATAAAAAAAAAGTAAAAAAGAATAAAACAAAAAAATAAAAAAAAAAGGTACGAATTGTGTGAATGGAGGGATGCTTCAAAAAGGGTGACGACCACGATTGGTTCGGTAGCGACTTTATTGCACGTTATTTACGGTCAATGGGACAAATGTTCCTGTCAGAGATAAAACTGAATATCCGACAAGATTTTAAAGCACGTATGAAACGTTGCGGTTTATTCATTATCGCTTTCCCATTAATAGTATTTATGTATGTACATCGGTGATTATTAATGAACGTTATTACCGAAAAATTGTTAAAAAGGTGATCTCTTTTTATTTAATTTATAAGAAAACGTAAAACTGAACGTGTTCATAAAAATAATGAAGTTCATAAAAATAATTGAATTCATGAAAAGTAATGAATTTTTAAATAATCCTTATCGGAAAAAGAAAATTACAAGAAATTCTCGCCCTTTAAAATAATTTTTCTTTTTTTTTTCAAGTCTACGACTCGTAATTCCAGAAAAATTCTCTCGTGTAAATAAAAAATATTTACATTAATATACTAACCTATATAATTTCTAAATTCAGAAGGAGCAGCGACCTACATAAGTTCTTGGAATTTATGTCGGTCACGCGACGAAAACCATTTTTTGTCTCTACTACACTACCCATTACTACTACCAACAGGTGTATTACTACTATACGAAATATGAATGAAAATATTTCAAAGGCAATATCCTCGCAAGCGAAAGTCATAGAGAGAGTCTAAACAAAGAACGTTTTAAAGAAGAAAGCTCACTCTTTTTCTTCCACTTACGCTGACAACGTCGACGTAATAAAAATAATTTCTTTCGAACCTATGAGTTATCAACGATTAAATGCAATTTACGAACGAAACAAGGTATTAAAGAAAAAAGAAAGAAAAAGAAGGAAGAAGAAAAGATACAAAATATGTAAAAAGTTCGAAAAACTTGTTCCAGTTTGTAAAGCACTTGTCGCTTTATCTCACATTTCCTCGGAAAATGTCGAAAAACGTCGGATTTACCTATATGAGCGCTCGAACCGATAATTTTCATGCAGGACGAGACGGACTTTTTTACGAGACTGAAAGTTTCAAAACCGAGGAACGTTTTCATTAATCTTACTCTTCTTTTTTTATTCTTTCCTCTCTCTCTCTCTCTCTCTCTCTCTTTAACACGCAAAACGATAGTACTTTCCTTCTTCACCGACATACACGTGCGAGCTTTTTAAAATCCGAGACATGAATATCGAATGTCCTCGATCTTGAGAAAAGAAGACGAAACGATAACAATCATATAGGACAGATAAGAGATAGAAAAAGTGGGGAGAGAGAGAGAGAAGAAAAAGAGGTAGAGGATATTTCGTGCCGAGAATGTGTCCCATGGGAATCTCAATGGAGATTTGGCTACGAGACGAAAACAATGCATAGTCTGGCGTTTCTCATCTCGTTCTACATATTTTGCGAAAGGAATGGAACTTTAATATCGGTTCTGACGTTTTTCCTCGGTTAAAATGAAACACCTGGCGATAGAAACATTACACGAATAATGTAGACTCCGTAGTTAGACAAGAGATATAGGTGTATTCACATAACATATGGGTTTTAATACCATACAATATAAACAAACGAAAAGATTTACTCGATCGATCAGTATTTCGATTACTCGATAATGCAACAAGTGCAATGAATACAACTTAGTACCTTCTTAAGAAAGAAAATTTCATCACTTAAATAACTATTGAAACGATGAAAGCTTGGGAAGCATTGAAAGGCTGCATTTAATTATTTCAAGCAACGAAATTGGATCGTCAGGTAAAAAGAAAAGAAGGCGAGGAGATGAAGAAGAAAAAAGAAAAAAGAGGAGACGAAAGGAAAAAGACCAAAAGAAAAAAAAGGTGGTTTTACGTTGGCTAGGTTGGCCAATAAGCTTTTACGTGAGATTAAAATTCATATTACTATACGTAGAAAGAAAGAGAAAGAGAAAGAGAAAGAGAGAGAGAGAGAGAGAGAGAGAGAGAGAGAGAGAGAGAGAGAGAGAGAGAGTGAGGGAAAGGCTTCAACCGCATCCTATTCGGCTCGCTTACGCTTAAAACGTGAGTACTCGGTAGACCCTATGCTAACCCCGATTCGCCACAGTAACTGCAATGATTAGCGTTAATTGCGTCGTTAACCCGCATTTACTCGATGGCCTTTCCATGGCTGACACGTTCCACGCGTTATCGCGAACAAAGCTTCTCAGTGGTTACGCGCCAAGAAAATCGTTCTATTTCGACCATGATAATCGATTTCCTCTCTTTCTCTCTTATACTTGCTAACTAAATTATGCGAATATAGCACGTATTTCGCTTTCTGATTTCATTCGATTCAATTACCTCTTGTTCTTGAATTTTATAAGTAATGCAAAGGAATACCAGTTCATTGTTTTCACTACAGGTTATACTATCTTTTATATTTTTCTTTCTTCATATATCCAAATATCTGGGATTCGAGAATCGAATCTCTGCTTGTTCTCTGAAAATCGACATTTTGATAAGCGACAAAATGCGTTCTTTCAGTTTCAAACATGTTTTCCGTACTCGACTATCGTTCTCGAATCTATCGAAGTGATAAAAATAAAAAGACAAAGAGAAAGAGGGAGAGAGAAAGTGTGGTACTGGAATGCAATCCTAGCCTGTTCACAGCTCTTCCTACCTCCCTAGCTACCTCACAACCCTCTCTTTCACTCCTTTTTCTCACCGATATCCTGTTCGAATCTTTACTTTTTCCTAACGTAAATCACTGTCAAAAGAGCTATTTGCATGGCGCGTGTACGGCACTCGGTATGCCACGAAATAAATCGACAAAAAGGTGGGTTGAATTGGAAATTCGGGAATTGGAACAACGTTCTCTCTCTCTCTCTCTCTCTCTCTCTCTTTCTCTCTGCTTCTCCCTCTCTCCCTTTCTTTCTTTTTATCTATCTCCCTCACGCACGCGTCCCTTGCTTGTTATATACCGAATGACCCACTTTAACTATGACGCGCATAATTCTCCCGACACTCGCTTCGACGCTCTCCTGGTCGTTCTTCCTATGCTCTTCTCTCGAATACTATACGAGTCCAGGACTAGTAAAAAGAAAAATTTACGATCGCGAGAAAAACGAAGAATCTCGTAGAAAATAGAAAATATGAAGGAATCGACGGTCGAACAAACTGAGGGAGAAAGAAAGAAAGAAAGAGAAAGAGAGAGAAAAATAGGAATAGACGAAAAGTTAGGACATTAAATCGCTATTTCGAAATTCAAGGATAGGAAAAGTCGACTATCATGTGGCAGAAGCAGTCGATTTACACGGGTGGTGCTGCTGCTACCGCTGCAGAGCCGCATAACTGCCAGTTTCAGCCACGACACGACGCGCCATGAATAAGTCCCTAACCACTCTTGCCGTTCCGACATTGTCAGCCGGCTGGCTTTCAACAGATCTCTCAAACCCTCGTTTTCGTCGCCACCCTCTACTCTAACAGCGTAACCCTTCGCGGCTGTGACACGCGTAATGAGGAGGATCGAAGCTCACATCGTCCAAGAGACCCTCGTCTCGCCGTCAGACAAGATTCCACGAGTTTTTCCAATTTCGTCTAGTCTCATCTCGTTCTACGTTTTATATATATGTATGTATGTATGTATGTATGTATGTATGTATGTATACATGTGTGTGTGTGTGTGTGTATCTACGTGTCTACGTATATAGGTATCAAAAGATATTCCATGATTCGATTCGATTCGTTTCGATTCGATTTTTCTTTTCGAGACGAACGTAATTTAAAAACGTTGTGTAATTCTCGTATTTCACGCGGTTACATGTAATATTTTTTCCCTTCTTTCCTTTTGCTTTAGTTCATCGTTTAATATTTTCACATACTATGTATATTTCATTTTTGAAGTAAATCAGAACTCGAGTCTGACTCGGTTCGTCATAAACAAATGTATAGTACTTGTTCTAGTTCGTTCGTTGGAAAAAATATGCGTTTTGAAACAAGAGCGTGTGCTTATTTCGGTACGCGAAAAAACTACAGAATGAAAATATTGCGAGAAATATTTGGTGCAACGTCCGAAAAATGAGAGAAGAGAAAAGAAAGAGAAAGAGAGAAATGGTCCAAATTATCTTTTTCTTTTATTTCGATTTTTTTCCCGAAAAAACATTCTCATATTCTTCAAAGTCATCAAAATATCATTTGAATGGAGCTTCATTAAAAGTATATAACAACTTTAGCCGATCTCATCTAAGCCAATTCCAAACTGTCTGTTTCAGGACACCGGCAGGTCTCGAAGACGTGAGCAAATACCCAGAGTTATTCGCGGAATTGTTAGTGCGCGGGTGGTCAGAGAGAGATATCCAGAAACTCGCTGGACTGAATCTCATCCGAGTCTTCAAGGCGGTCGAACAGGTGAGACATATCTTCCTTCCTTCCTTCCTTCCTTCCTTCCTTCCTTCCTTTCTTCCTTCCTTCCTTCCTTCCTTGCTTCCTCCCCTTCTTCCTTCTTTATCGAACATTCTTTGACTTTATAATGTATCCACTTTGAATCAACATAGAAAACGCAACTAAAACCAATATCCTTTAACAAGCTATCTCTTCCGTTTTCTTTTTCTTTCTAAAAATAACTGATTTCCAGAAAGACAGAAAGATATATACGTGTGTGTGTATGTGTGTGTATATATATATATATATATATATATATATATATAGACAAAGAAAGAGAGAAAAACTGGTTAGCCGACTCAACCAATATCGGATTTAATAAAGCACACAAATCATGCATCCAGAGTTGCATGAGTGTGCCACGAGGTTACAGAAAGAGGAACGAAGGGTTGGTGGAATACATACAGGCATCGACGATTTTTGCTCTCTTGGAGTACTGCCAATCCTAGAACCAGCTGGCTCGATCCTCCGACCACTCGTTCTCCATCCTCCTATGCTCTCAACCTATGTATATCTATACTATATATCTATATCTATATATACATACACACACACATATATATATAATGTATATATAGTATATACTACGTCTAAGTTGTGTGTAATACACGACTGTCCTATATATGAAATCGCCAGAACGACGCCCATTTCGAGAGACCGGAGCACGCTCTGGATGGCTTTAACGAAATTCCAAGCCTACTTTATGCACGTTGCTTATGTGATACCGTTCTTTCTACTCGCTCAACGAACATCTAACCTTCCATTGAAATTTTGGAGAAACTTGTAATACTACGTATACGTGTATACATGCACATATGCCACATGATTGAGAATTTATCAGGGTAAGAGAAAGACAGAGAGAAAAAGAGAAAGAGAGAGAGAGAGAAACTATTTAAATTGAGACATCGCTGCGACGGTGTTCACAGACGTTACGGACGCTCGAGCACGCTTGCAGATGACTGTCCTGGAAATTACAACAATAATTTAATTGTGGTGTACGCTACTAGCCACGAAATTGCGGTTGTAATTTGTCTGGAGCAACGGCCGTTTATTAAATCGGAAGACGAGTGCTATTCCACCTTAACATCGTTTGTCATATTTCACATTTTCCGACGATTAACTCCGAAGGGTGAAATCATTTCGTTTTAACGGTAAAGAAGCCAGAGGAAAAGAAAAAGGACGGGATCTGTGAATCGGGCACGTTTCTAACAAATTTTCTCTTAACAACGAGTTGGACGTTAAGACGCGACGAACGGAAGAACTTTTAAGGAGAGTTCGAAGTTCTTTCGTTAACATCATAAGCAGACATTTTCTTTTTTTTTTACGAATTCACTGTACATCGCACTAGCTTGGAAATTGGAACGGACGAATGAAAATAAATTATAATTTAATTTCGCAAATTTGGACGCTTGTAATTGACGATCATTCTCTATCTATCTATTTATCTATCTATCTATCTATCTGTCTGTCTATTTATGTATGTATCTATGTATCTACCTTTTTCTGTAAAAATTTCTTTGAGAAAGGAGAACAAGTGCAAGTGACTTCATTATGATCGTCCATTGAATTCGTAATGCATTGTCATCCAAACGTGAGAACGATACGTAGTGACAAAAAAAAAGAGAGAGAAAGAGGAGAGAAAGAAAGAGCAAGAAAAAGAGAAAAAAAGCAAAAGGAAAGAGAGAAAGAAATAAAACAAAAGGGAAGAAAAAGAGAGAAAGAGAGACTCAAAGATAAAGTCTTTGAGTAATTTCAGTTACTACTTTTTCTTTTTCACTTTTATCATACAGGTGAAGATGATAATGAAAAGACGAATAAGAAGAAGGAGAAGAAGAAAGACGAAGGACTTAAGAGAAGGTGTTCGTTAAGGGCAAAGCGAGAAGCCTCGTAATTGCTGAAATAATAGTCACGCCTATCGCTGCCTGAACAAACTGCTGGCGATTAGGTACCTCTGAAATTCAATTCCGGCATTGCCCCTACGCGAAGAGTTCCTCGACTCCCTCTCCCACACTTAAGAAGTCTCACCATGGCCCAAGAGAGAATGCAAGTGAAATTTGAAGACACTTTGAGCCTGTTTCGTAAGACCACTTTTCCCTCCCTTTCTCGAAAATTTCTCCACGAACGAGTGCTAAAGTACGCTGCTACAGTCTTGAAAATGAATCGACTATAAGCATGATCATGCTAACGTCCTATTACGTAGACTGCTCTATTCCTTTGCACGGTTAACTTAACGAAATTTCTATTATTATTTCTTGCATCACGAGATATTGCAAAATAAAAAATGTTTCATAAAAAATTGAAATTTCGAGAAAAAGAGAAAAAGAGAGAGAAAGAGAAAGAGAAACAGAAAGTTGAATGAAATAATGATACATACTCTCTTTTTCTCCCTGTTAAATCGTCACCTTGTATTTGTCAGGGATAAAAAATACTTGCTCATCCACCGACACTTTAATCCTCTTTTCTAATTTCTCGTGGTTCCTAGCGTCGTAAATGTTTCAAAAAAAAAAAGAAAGAGTAAAAAACAAAAAGGAAAGGAAGAAAGAAAGAAGGAAAAAGAGGGAAAAAAACGAAGAAGTTTTAATTTCCAAACCAATGGAAAAAGGGAGAGGGTAAGGGAAGGAAAGAGGGAGAAAGCATTCACGAAATGAAAAAAAGAGTATCTACGGTGCATAGAATACATGCAAAACCGGCCGAGAGATCTTTTATCGTAGCTTGGAAAACGAACAGAATAGAGCGACAATAAAAGCAGATTTGATTAGGATGTGCCTGCACGGTAAACAACTCGCTTTCGTACTATCCTTGTCCTATACACCCATCGAGAACTATGAAGAAAAATAGGGAAATCGAGCGAACGCATCCCGCAGTTTATTCTATCCCTCCTTGTGAACGAGAAGCAATAATAAAAACAAACATACAACTACTATGTCCGAGAACTTTGATGCGAATTGAACATCGAGAAAGAAAGAAAAATTATCGAAACGGAATGAAAAAAATTTTTTAAAAAGAAAAAGAATAAAAATAAACGGGGAAAGAGAATTCCGATATGAGAATATCGGTTATTATTCGTCCATGGATGAAAGTCTACGGCAGACGGTAATGCCTGTAGAAAGTTAATGGACTTAGAGAAAATTGATGGGTTCTGTGCAGTCTCCTATGAAATACGCGGAGTACCAACCAACCTTTTTCTGTCTGTCTGTCTCTCTTTCTCTCTCTCTTTTTCTCTCTCAGATACGTATACCTGTATACATATACATATATATATATATATATATATATATATATATATATACACATAAGCATTATACATAGATACATACGTAACTTTTATGTTTTGTGTCCTTCGACATCCCGTTTCTCTCTCTCTCTCTCGTTTTCTCTCTTTTTTGCCCCACTTCTATTCATCCCTTTACTCTTCGCTAAAACCGTGCAATCGTCGGGCGCGATTTTTCTCGTTAGTATTCGCGACTACGAAACTCGTAGCACACTGTTAGGTAATATACATATGTATAGATATGTAAACGAGTTCTGCGTCCATAAGTGCCAAATTGAGGCTGTTACAAGAACGATGATCGAGTTCTCCCTCACGAGGATGACATCTCTATATGTATTATTATTACGAATACATATGTATATGCATGTATCTGAAAAGGAAATATACGAATGTAGTTTTAAGTTTTCTTTCAAAGAAAGTCCCTCGCGTAATTTATCAAAGCACGTGCATCGTCACGGCTGAAGTGACTTTTCGTACTTCACAGGTGCAGAACCGAATTACAACTTATTATTCGAAAGAGAGAGAGAGAGAGAGAAAGATCTATCTTTTGAAAGGACGAACAACGAAAAGAGAGATTCTCTCTTTCTAACTCGTGCCCTAGCTACTTTATGAAACTAGAATCGACTATGTATCTATCCAAACACGTCCAAGCAAACCAAACAAGTTTCACGGCTGTTTGTTCTCAGGTGCGTGACAGGATGGCTGCCGCTGGAATGGAGCCTCTTGAGGAGGAAATTCCATCCGAAGACATTCTTGGCCGTAATCATTGCCGTTACAACGTCAGAAGACTGGCAGTACCCTAAACTGTAAGCGAAACATTATCCACGGACGACTTCATCCTTTTCCAGAATGAGGAGAAAGAAGATGAAGGATGCTTATAACGAGAAAATGATAAAATACGAGCGGGACTCCTTTTCATTTTTTAAATTCGAAATTCGCACCAAAATTGCGTCTTTCTCAATCTTTGTACAACGTAAGTAGATAGAGAAGAAAAACGAAGCGAAAAAAAAACTAAAAAAAAAAAGAAAAGGAAAACGTGACAAAAAAAAAGAAAAACGAAACGGACAAATACGCAAAAAATAGAAAAAAAGAAAAAAGTTCAATTCTGCCAGCGACTTTCGCGAAAAGTCACGCTGTAACTTGTATTTATATACAAGATAAGCGAGGGTAAAGCCGATTATTAAAAAAGAAATGCACTAGGAGTGTTCCGACGAGTAAAAAAAAGGGGAGAACCATAGAGAACTCGTTTTTTCACGAAGAAGAACGAACTATTCAACGCGGCGCACGTGCTAACGTTACTTCTAACACCGTGATACGAAGACCAAAACGCGTTTGTATAAATGTTTAACGATCTAGTCGTCGAATATACACGAAGACACACACATCGATGTTTCATTTGTACTCAGCGATTTTTTCCTTGTCGAAGCTGGAACCAAAAAACTATTCTAGTCAATAATCATACATACATATATACATATTATATATATATATATATATACACATATACATATATAAATATATACATATATACACATAAACTATGAGTCGATGAGGATGATGATGAAGACGGAGCGAGTGGGTGACTGTTTAAACGTATCATTGTTCCATTACATAAAATGGAGCGAACAAGGTTACGCGTAATACTGAAAAAACTACACGCACATACGAACACACTTGTACATATGCGGTACCTGAAAATTGAAAAAAAAAAGTTGGCCGGGGGTATTGGGGGATGGAATGGTTAAAAAAAGGAAATCGAAATCATTGTTGCGTCAAATCGGCCAAGTTGATTCGAAGCGAACAAGTATAAAGATTACTTGCCTTGGAACTTAATGAAAAGGTATAATAAAAAAAAAAAAAGAAAAGAAAAAAAAGAAAATAGGAAAAGAGATAATTGTAGAAAAGATAAGAACAAAAGAAAAAGAAAGAAGGATGTCAGAATGCTATCGGCAAAATAACACAGGCGAGAGTGATGCCGTTAGGTTTATAGGGATCCGCACATCTTTTTTACTGCAAAACGATCACGCTGTTTTAATACCATCTCTCTTCATAATTTATCTCGCTCTATCGTCGCAGATCAAGATGGCCGACTTGATAGCCTAACTTTGTAAACGGCCAAACACGCGTACGAGGCTAGACTCCGGTGATCCTGGGATCCTTGCCAAACGCATATCACACGAACGAACGCGCACGCGTGCTTTTCCAAATTTACGAGTGCTCGCTACTCGCTCGGAAACGCGAGAGCAAAGGAAGGCGTTGTACGTATGTATGTACATATAATATACACGCAGACCAACGTCGTTTTGTGCTATCTCGAAAATTAGCATTCGTTCGCGGACGAAAAATATCTATACACCTATACGTGTATATAAGTTGTACATATACTATGTGCATAGGTATGTATATCTATAAAAATAGATTAAACGGTA
This sequence comes from Vespula pensylvanica, assembly GCF_014466175.1. Taxonomy (NCBI): domain Eukaryota; kingdom Metazoa; phylum Arthropoda; class Insecta; order Hymenoptera; family Vespidae; genus Vespula; species Vespula pensylvanica. The sequence goes on along the minus strand of NC_057689.1, from coordinate 5,934,687 downwards.
TAATTATTGATCAGATCGCTGCGCTTAGTTACTATTTTTCTAATTTTAATCGATCATTTCAAAGCAATGGTACTCGATCAATGAGATGAAACTATTGGCAAGTTCTTCGATTTTCATTAATTTTACACGCAACAATAACAGATTTTAAAAGTGATATATATATATATACTTTTTTAACTTTTAAAATAGTAATAACATTTTATTACTACTATACTTATATGATTAAATAAATTTTAGGATTGGCAAGTATAGTTTGCATATCATTGATTTAGAACATTCAGCCTTATATTTTGAGAATTTATTAAAAATGAACGTAAATTCATTCGACGTGATTGCAAACAAATCTGGCGTGCGTGAAACTATTAAAAAAAAAGAAAAGAAAAGAAAAAATAATGCTCGAATATCCCGAATCTTTAACATTTATTGAATTTCAAAAGGACGTGATCAATGACTTCATAGTGAGCAATAATTGTACTGTTTATCGAGTCTTCTTCTTCCGCATTTACTAACGTTACATTACGCGCTCGTTAATCCTAACAGTCTGCGAGTTCAAAGACGTTTTATTAAAGTCGAAAGAATTATGTTCGGGGACTGGCGAAGCTTAACGGCGATTTCCGCCGGTGGTGAACAAAAAGCAAAGGCGACCAACGGAGTCTGAGCCTCGTGTCTAATATCCTAAACTTTCAAAAGAGTTACTGGTACCGGAAATAAATCAACGGTGAGCAAAGCTATGCCGTTGCAATATTACACGACCATTTCTTCGTTCTTTTCCATTTTCAATTCCTTTCCCTTTTTATTATTAGTCGTAGCACGGTCCACGATTCGTTTAGAAAAGGAAAGTTCGAACAAAGCGGACGTATGTGGTAAGTTACAACGAACGATTTTTCACGAGAGACTAACTTAAAAAAAAAAAAATAAAAAATAAAAAAGACGCTTCGTCACAAAGTTTCAACAGAGCTTTAAGGAAAAATCAAAGACTAAAGACGGAGGAAAGACGAATGGTTTAACGATCGCAAAAAGCTCTCTAAACAGTAGATAGTAACTGCAAGCTAGTTTCTCTGTGGAAAACTTGTGTCAGGAAAATAAGAAGAAACGAAACTAAGATCACAAAAGACTGAGGGTTGGAAAAAGAGAGGAAGGGAGGGAGAAAGGGAGAGATATCGTCTGTATTCGTATTGTAACGTGGTAGTACGTACTTTCGATGAGAATTAATTTTTCCCCCATTCCCGTTTTGGTACCTAACGAGCTCGTTAAAAAGTTTCGGCACGTTTAGAGAACCAGATTCGCGAGAAACGACGTAGAAAAAACATTTAAGCTTCTTGCCTCGACTACTACGAAGACGGGAGGGCACGAGTGAATGGACGGCTTAGTTTCTTCCTTGGCCACAAATGGCCAAGAAGATTTCTTTCTTCTCTTTCAGAAAAGACTCCCTTACGCTCGGTATCTGCAAGAGAAATATAAAGAGAGAAAAAGACAGAGATCTACCCTTCCTTCGTTCCCGGGCTTTTAGAATCTTCTTTTTTTCTTTTCCTATTTTTTTCTATTTTCTATCGGACCGACCTGACACTTCGAATATGCAGCAACAAAGACAAAGAAGAGAAACTATAGGAGTCATAGAAAAGACGGGTCGGAATAAGAATAAGAGAAAAGGAAGAAACGAGAGAAAAAGAGAGAGAGGACAGATAAATTGAAGAGGAAAATATTCCACGGAAGAATCGAAACGACCAAGAGCTCCTCGAAGAAGAATAAGCCGGCGAGAGTAAACTATGTACTTCCAAATGTAGCTTTTCTCTCTTTCTCTCTATCTATCTATCTATCTATCTATCTATCTATCTATCTAACTATCTATCTATCTCTATCTCTCTTTTTCTTTCTCTCTGCCTCTCTCTCTCTCTCTCTCTCTCTCCCTCCATCTCTATCTATCTCTCTATCTTTCTCTATCTCTTTGTTTCGCTTCGGGCGAAGATATCGTCTAAGTTTATGGTGAAAACTCGACCTATAAATTTCTACCCTTAATACGAACCGCAACACATAATGTGAAACTCCACGAATTATATCCCGTTAAGCGTTCTAAAGAAGCGCTCGGAGAACGTTACTACTACTTTGTGACTCGCGTGAAATTTCTTCCATAGATTCCGAAAACTCTTGGACTACGTCGTCTTTTTGCCAAAAACTTCGTCGAAATTTATTAAAATCATCAATATTTTGTCTTTTTCGTTCTCGTCATATTTACGACGATCTTTTCTAATTCTTGATAAAAGAAAAAAAAGGAAAGAAAAAGGAAAAGAAAAAAAAACGTATCTGATCATTCACGAGATTTAATGACACGTTTGATTGAGCATCATCGAGCATGTCATTATTATGAATCTCGAATCCGACAAGCGGCAAAAGCGTTGATGCGTGCAACGAAGCTTAGGATCTCAAAATGTACGTTGTACATATATGTACTACATGGACAGGTAGAAAGCGAGAGAGAGAGAGTGAGAGAAGAGGAAGGTAGGAAGAGAGAGAGGCAGAGGCTTTAGAAGTGACGAACGCCCTGGTGATACCGGCTAATTAACGGTGGTGCATTTGTGCGAAATTTGCTGCAGAGCGTAAGCGTGAACGAGAGAAGGGAGTATGTGACTGACGCACGCCTTCCTAGGATCAACGATCCGGTGTCAATGTCTCTGGAGCTATCATACTCTGGTATGGGTTGAAGGGTGTAGAGGGATAAGGCTTTACGGTTCGGTCAATCGTAAACCCTGATTACTAGAGCTACCAGCATTCCCAGGACCGTGCGAAGGCCGAGGATGAACCATCCTTCTACCCCATAAACACGCTCGTACTAACACACATACAAAAAGCAGCACATTCACGATGCTGAACTGACTCGCAAGAAAGCTACCGAGCATTTAGCTGAAATCGTCCAGGTGAATATTACAACATCCACCCGTCGCACCATTGAATCTCAGAGCGGACGTATAAATCACTTTAGATCTTGCTAACTCATCCGTGTTCCTACGAGAAATTTTCCGGCCTTTTTCCCGTTTTAAGCCTATCGAAAAGTTATTAAAAATTTAACATAACCCGTACGTCGTTTTCGCTTTGGCACGGTAATATATGAACATATATACCTCCACACAGAGATATCCACACACACGTTGAATTATTTAAACGTAACGGATATCGCGAAGGAACGAGGTAGAAGTTGTTGTCGCGATAGTAATATACACCACGCCTAGTAAAAGATTAATGAACTTCTCAAAAACCTTTCCGGACGTGGCATGTACGCGATGTACACGCTAGGAAAAAGTATGCGCCGACCTTATATCGATGCTCGCTTGGTTCACTTACATTTTTCATGCATCCCAGTGAAAACTTCTCTTCTCCTTGATGCTCCAACCGTAAAATCTTTTTTCTGCCTTCCTAGTAAATTTTGATCAAAAAATATTTAAAAAAAGAAAAGGAAAGAAAAAAGAATGAATATTTTTACGCTCCGCGAACGACGATTTGTTTATTTCTCAGTAGGTACAAGCATTCTCGTGAATGCCATTCTACTTCCCTTCCTACAAAAATATATATACTTATTTATATATACATATATATATGTCTGTATATATGTGTGTGTGTGTGTATATATATATGAATAGAGAAAATATACAACGAAAGGGGTCAGCGTAAAAGAAAGGCGTAAGTTATTGTGGCTTCGACTCACGTTCGCCTTTACGGCTATTCCTACCCTTTCCTTCCTCCTCGTTTGTAAAATCAACTTCCTCTCCTTCTTACTCGGTTTCCATTCTCTACTTTCTTCATTTCTTTTTATCTTTCCTTTTTTTCTTTCTTTTTCTTTTCGTCGACTTAAAGCAATTTTACAAGCTCCGAAGGGTAAACAACGCTGGAAAGATGTTCCTCTTAAAAACAAAATTAAAAGAGAAAAAAAATGATAAAGAAAAAACAAGCAAAACAAAATTAAATAACAAACTATAACAGTAGAAAAATGAAATGATCCCTCGAAAATACCCACGCCGATATTTCATTGGGGAGAAAGTTTTATCTCGTCAGTACGGGAGAAATTTTAATCCTCCGCGATAATTTGACTAGAGTTTTCGTTAAAAAAAATGTTGAAGAGGTGGCGACGAGGGGTTTCGGTGGAAGGGGAAGAAGCAAATTGAATTGCTTCTGACGAACAAACACGGTTTTAAATATTTGAAAAGAGGCGTAACAAGATCCCTTATTTTCTCCTCCATCTTCGCGAATTAACTCGTTCCGTTTGGCTGCGTATAAAATTCGTCTTTCTCGCTTGGTTCTCTGCTCTGCCACCACCAAACCCCTTCTCCCATCCCTGTATTCCCTCAACCTCAAGCTCTTCTTTTCTCTTTTTTTATTTTTTTATTTTTTTATTCTTTTTTTTTCTAAATGGACTCTCGCACAGCGCTTTATGAACTCTGGCCGCAACGCGTCTGGCGGGAATGCACTTTTCCGCAGGAACGAAATTGAATGCTCGCGGTTTATGGTGCGCAGAATTGCGAATCGTTATCTCGTATGTGATGCGTGCATATATATAGACATGTATACATATAGAAATAGATAAAACCTAGAGAGAATGGCGAACAAGCGACCGTCTTTTACGATTCTCGGCAAGTGTTGCTAATGCTTTCCGCACAGGGTGTAACGCCTCTTACGAGCTGTCCAAGCTTGATACCCTTCACTCTTTCCCTACCCCATCTTTCCCCTTTCTACCCTCACAGACTAGAAAGCAGAAGCTTTTTCTCCTCGGACTTATGAGACAGAACTAAAGTCCGTAATATTTATTCGCGATAAGTCTACGAATAAATTCTAAATGAGTTTCTTTTATACACTGACATACTTATTTTATGTATTTCATTATCATCGTCGATCCATATGAAAATTTTATAAGCTTCAACAAACGTGAATCGTTTAATCGTTGTATGTATTATAATGTAACATTTCCTTTTCACTTGTATAACATTTTCTTTTTTCTTTTTTGAAAAAAACAAAAAAAAACAAAAAAGATCGTACTGAATTTAGCAACATCTAACCAGAACGAAATGATTTACTTCGTTCTTTGACTTTACTCTGGTTTCCGTAAAAAGAAATAAAAAATAAACGCGGTATAAATGTACTCTGTAGCTATATCGTTGCGACACCTATACGAAATGCATTTGAAATCGCGTAAAACGCGACCAATCTACGATTTGCCATACATAACTTGACAATATGCAAATGCTCTTTTAAAGTGGATACGTGACATAAAAATCACGTTTTTCTCTCAACGAAAATTAACATTTTCACGAGAGATTTGTTTTAATCCTGGAAATTAAGAAAAAAAGAATTGAAAAAAGAGTTGGATTCATAACAACAAGGTTTCTTGAAAAATATCCACTTTATTTATACTTTAAATCTCTTTCGAATATACGAACGAACCTCTCTGTCAATAATATTTATTTTGTACAAAATAATATGTGTTCACTTTATAAAAATACCGTTTTACAGACTGTGACAGGTACTTTGTATACATGTACAAAGGCGCGGCCTAATCTTTTCTCAAAAACGAACTAGAAATATTCAATATCTATAAGATATTTGTAAATAATTAAAAAATAGAAAAAAGAGGAAAAAAAAGGAAGAAAATAATCTTCAACACGGTTCAACGAGTTTATCTATCCATAACGCGTCGTATCTTTTTCCGGAAAAGACAAAATACTGAATTAAAATTTCTATAGATAGAATTTCTATGTTACACAACGACAACGTCCATTCTCTTTTCCGCGACGTTCAACAGACTACATACATATACAAAAAGAGAACCATTTAATAATTTACGATCTAACGATCATCAAAGAGATACTTTATCTCTTTTTATGCTATCCTTATCTTTTCGTCAGGCCATCGACGACGTGACCGACCGTATAACGTTGTATCTTGGTCGTTGTCGTCGTTACGCTTCAACAATGATTTATAAAGAATTTCAAAAGATCAAAAGAGAAAAGAAAACGATAGAAAACTTTAACGAATGAGAAACAACGCAACAAATTTCGAGTGCACGGCACGAAACACGAGCAACGAAACAACGAGGGCTTGCTGGTACTGCAACCAACATGACATCTCTTTCTTCATACGACAAAACGAGAAAAAAGAAACGATCAGGGGGACGGGAGCAGAAAAGAACAAGTTTTTTTCTCGCGGGATTACGAACGGAGTAACCGAGCAAAAGAAGAAATAAAATATAAGAAGATAGAAAAGAATTGGAGTCGTACTTCTCGAACGATTCGATGGAAAAGAGAGAGCGAGGGAGAGGAAAAAAGAAGAAGAAGAAGAAGAAGAAGAAGAATCGTTCGCGTTAAAAACGAAAAAGAAAAAGAGAAAAAGATCGAGTGAATAAAATATGTAAAAGAGGGCGTGATCGTCTAAACGTCAAATAATCGAATTTAAAATCCGATGATAGACACGCACACAGACTTAGATGCAAATGCACGGTAGTTAAAATCACGCTGCATCTTTGGCCTCGAAGATCCGTCGAATGAAAAATAATAAGTATAAAAAAGAAAGAAACTCGGCTGCTACAATCGGTGGAGCGAAAAAAAGTGGATGGAACGCGACACGTTCGCTGAACATTCCTCCAAATTTCTTATTTCCTGCTTTAGCTGTTGCTCTTCTCCCGTTTCAGGCTTCCCAATTCCTCCAAAACCGTATGTAGCCCTTCGGGAATACGTCCGCGATCCAATTCGTGTCCCCATTGACGATACTGAAAGGTAAACAACAGCAAAACGATTAGAAGGTTTGCTTCGTTACGTGCATCACTGGCTCTTTGTGTCTATTTTACCTAAAGGATCTTCATCGGGATTGGATTGGACTTCGAAATGGACTATCGTTGGACTTGGGTGTTTCCTCGAGCTTCATAGTAGTTCTCTATCTACTCCTCTTTCTCTTTCTATGTATTTTCCTCATCTATTTATCTCTCTTTCTGTCTCCGTCTCTCTCTTTCTCTTTCTCTTCCTCCCTCTCTCTCTCTCTCTCTCTCTCTCTCTCTCTCTCTCTCTCTC
>NC_057689.1:5890910-5927541 GCF_014466175.1 Vespula pensylvanica | reverse complement strand
CTCTCTCTCTCTCTATATATATATATATATATATATATATATATATATTTCATTTATAGCACGTATTTCTAACATCAACCCTACTTACACTGTAATAAATATAATATAACCGGTGGTCAAAATTAAACAGGCACGCAAGAAAGTGGAAAGCGATTCGCAGTTACACGGCTCGTTCTAGCGTCGGTTCAATTCCAAAGGGATCCCGAGTTGGTTGGGTCTGAGCGTAAAATGAAATACCGTTATCTTGTTAAAACACATCGAATTAACGTTGACGTTATTTCACCAGGGAAAGAGAGAGAGAGAGAGAGAGAGAAAGAAAATCATATTTATGATATTCCAAACGAAACCATTCCATGCTGTGCACTTGTATGTATGCTCTACCTGTATGCATATACTTCGTATATGTATATAGAAATACTTATGTACGAAATTGGAATGTATCGTCAAAGCATCGAAAACGTTCATGCTTCCGGCATCACATCGCGAGCAGGAGCAATATTTTGCAGCGATAACTTCCGAGCAGCATAACAGGCAGAGAACGGGGTCTGGTATTGTATAAAAAGTTTGCACTTCTCCTACGACTTACTTTCTTACTCGAAAAAGATGGACGAAGCGATGGTGGCGATGGTGGTAAGGGAAAGATGATGGGAAAGAAAGTTATAAGGTTATGGCATTTCCGTGGAGAATTCGCCTTCCTCTCTAACGTATTCTATAAACGAAAACTAATCTCGGAGAAAGTTTTGGGTGTAATTTTTTTCTTCTTTTTCTTTTCCCTCCTCACATTTTTCTGTCCTTTTTCCTTCCCCCTTTTTCTTTTTTTTGTTTTTGTTTTCTTTTTTTTTTTCTTTTATTTTATTTTTTTTATCCCCCCCCGAAAAATCTCACCAAGAGAGGAAAAGATTTATGACGCGATACAAAGACTTTACGCTCGACTTTTACTTCATCTCGAGGCTTCTTTGACAAAAGAAAATAAGAGAAATATGGTCGAAAGATAGATCGAATTTCCGTGTAATTAAAAAGCATCCTTCTCTCGGGAGATTTAATAAATTTTAACCCATCTACCAAGTTGAACGATAATGAATATAAATTAACATTTTTTCTCTTTTTTTTTTTAAGAGAAAAGTAAGGAGAAAGAGAGAGAAAGAGAGATACTCGTACGATGCTCGGAACGACAAAGAATTATCTTAATCATCCTGTGTGAGAAACAACATTAAGGATGGAAGGAAGAATTGTAAGAAAAAAACAGGAGGAAGTAAAAAGAAAAAAAAAAAGGAAAAAACGCACCATCTCTAGCTCTTTTCTTAGAGCTAACACAGCCTTTTCTCTGTCAGCCACAAGCTCTTCCAGGTACTGATATCTCAACTTTTTTCGAGCACGGCACTCCCTCGCACTCTGTCGACTTCGCTCTGCAAACAAACAAAAAAAGTAACAAACAAAAGTTAGAACAGGATAAGGAAGGATAAAACACGATATTCTACGTATATAAATTACAAATAAATATATTCTTACGAATCGTCATTGATTGAAACTTTATCGTTAACGAACAAACGAAAGAATAAATGTTCGATGAAATAATAGTTTAAAGAACATTATTTATAATCGATTGAAAAAATTTCGAAATGTATCGAGTACAAATTTTTTAACGCGAGAATATAAAACAACCACGAGTAAATATATTAGAAAATATATTACTTTTGTGTCTCGGTCGTAACTAAAAAAGAAATTAAAAGAAAATACAAATGGATGAAACATTTGGAACCTTAAAACGGCAAAAAATATCGGATAGTTCACGGAGTTGCATAATCGTGCATTAAATACGATGTTTACTTGGCACTCGACCTAGCTCCCCTTTTCTCCCGGTAACACACGATCTGCTAAAATTTTTTATCGAAAATGAAAGTACGATGCCGTTTGAAATTACGGTTCACGTTATATACATATACAAGAAGAAAGAATGAAAGAAGATAAGGAGGAAAAAAGAAAGAAAAAAGAAAGAAAGAAAGAAAGAAAGAAAGAAAGAAAAAAGAAAAAGGAAAGAAAAAATTTTGTAATTTTGTAAATCTTCTAAATAACGACATCCATGTCATTTGGCACCAGTCGAGAACTCATTCGCTCTCTTTCAAGATAATAGAGAGATTCAGCGATACGAACGTACGGCTACGGCCGTTCAGTGGAAATTGCAAATTCCTTTTTCACCTCAGTGCCATAACAATAAAATGCTTTATGATCGAGAACGAACAGATATTAACGTCCCAGCCTAACTTTTTATAACACTGTAAACGTTTGATTCGCCGTACTACACTTTCTTTCTCTTTCTCCTTCTAAAAAGATTTATATAAGAACATTTGTGTTATTTAAACGAATTAAAACAAAGAAAAAAGAAAGAATATTCGAGCTTTTCTTTTCACGCTAATACTAACTCTATTTTATCTCTATTATCTCTAGTGAATGAAAAATTAACAAGTACACGTACAGTGTATTTTTAAGTAAATCTTCGATCAAGTAATTACTCATAACGTAATAAAAAATCCTATGCCTTAGTTTTTCAACAAGTAGTTATTAGTTTTCCACTCTTTCTCAACTTTCAAGGTATACAGTGCTTATCTACGTTTTTGAAACAAGACAAAAAAATATTACAGTTTCACCAGCTTATAGGAAAATATCGGAAATCTTGCGAATGTCTTTCGTAAAGTCGTATAAAAAGGCGAAAAAAGCCTTTCGAATACGTATCTAAATACTTTTTATACGTTTTCTAAAAGAAGACAACGAAGCAAACGATTACGTGGCACGAATACAGAAGTCGTAAACCGAGCTTAAAGTTCGCAACCAATTCTAGCGTCCTTTTCCCGCCCAACTTCATGAGGAAACTTAAAGAGGAAGGAAGATGGAACGAGAGAGAGAGAGAGAGAGAGAGAGAGAGAGAGAGAGAGAGAGAGAGAGAGAGAGAGAAATAAGAATAGACTAACATAAGAAATATAATAAAAAGAGTAGAAAACGAATACGAGCTCTATAAAAGTGACGGAAACATGAAATCTACGATAAGAAAAACATTAAAAACACGCAATTTCTTTTACTATACGTGGACGTTCGTTGTCGAGAGATCAACCACCAAGAAGGCTATAATAGGAAAAGCGAGAAAGAAAGAGAGAGAAGGAAGCCGCAAAAAGAGAGTGCGATAACGCGGAAAAAAGGAGCAATGCTAATAGAGGAAAGGAAAACGAGGACGAAGAGAGAACGAAAGAAGAGAGTGGAGCGTGATTATAAAGTTTCCTCCGGAAATAAGAGAAGCACGCGTAGCAGAAATAATCTTGGGAAATTACTCGGTGCCACGGTCCACGGGATACTCCCTTCTTTCTCTTTCTTGCTCTCTCTCCTTCTCTCTTGCTCTTTCTCTCTCTCGCACATAGACATACTAATACCAAAGAACGACACACTACAGCGACGACGCTAATACCAGAACAACGTTAGTCTTTTCCTTCGTTCTACTTCTTCGTAGACGCCTTTATCCTGACCTAACCGTCCTGGCAAAATGGTGAAATTGCAAAATACATCCTTTTACTCAGAGACGAGTAACACCAGCAGCAGTAGCAGCAGCAACACCAGCAGCAGCAGCAGTAGCAACTGCAGCATGCTTACCAATACCACCACCAATCTAAAGAGTACCACTCGGTGTTGCTGCCATCGAGGGATGACGACATTACTACTTTACCTCAGCCTGCTGCAACAGTGGACCCTGATCCGGTATAAATATTCATTACCAAACGAGATAAATATTCCTAGCTGTCTCCTGGCTACAAAACTATTCCTTCCCGTACCAGCAATCGGTTTCCCTTGAGCGTCTTAAGAATCGCTGAAACTCCTACTACGAACTACGACGTTTTCAGCATTTCATTTTTTCCTTTCTTTCTTTTTTCTTTTCTTTCCGTTTTCATTCACGATCCTAAGATCATTTACATTAATTCTCGTTCAAAGTTACGACTCTTAACAGATCAAAACATCGCGAATAATGCATTTGGATCGTAAGAAAGAAGTTAAAATATTTAAGACAATGTATGGGTATCTATCTGCTTAGATATGAAAATTTGTCAAAGAAAATGTGTCGTTAGTTATATGTAAATATATCTACTACGAAAGTATTATACTCATCTTACCGAGCTTGGCTTTCATGTCCACCTTGTCGGACGCCTTCCTTCCGGGCTTGCGTCCCCTCTTGCCCCCCTCTTTCCGATCACCGCGAGATCCCTCCTGTAAGGAAAGATAAGCGAAAAATAAATCCAAAAGATAAACTCTTCGCTTTTCTACTCTGTAGATATTCTCTACTAGCCCTTCGATGACACATGCAGAGTTTACTTTCGATAAGACGAAATCTAACGTTGAATTTAAGGCGATTTTATGGTTGAGAAGAAATCGAGAAAAATGAAAAACAAAAAAAATTGAAGTCGAACAAGAAGAACAAAAAGAGGAAGAACAAGTGGTAGAAGAAGAAAAATAGGAACTAGAAAATGTAAAGTTACGTAACTTGAAAGGAAGTGCGTATCTGCTTTTAGGTATCCCAAGAAGAACGACAACACAAAGGACACCACGACGAGAACGAACGCAACGACGCGGCCTGTTAAAATTTAGCCGTCCCTAAGGCATCGTCATCTTCGTCGTCGTCGCTGCGTTACTGGATATACGTACCTACCATCATGGCGGCTTTAGCTATGCATACGTTCAGGGGTGACAAAATACAAATTCCTCTCTCTTTTAAACCCTCTGTTTACTTCCGACCTTCTCCTTCTCCTTCTCTCTCTCTCTCTCTCTCTCTCTCCTTCTCTTTCTCATCTCAATCTTATCTGATATTAAATCTCCTCGAAGCTTCCTTTCTTCCTCACTCTCGACCACTTCCGCCTTCTTTGCTGTTAAATCTCGCATACGAGCAACCATCCCCGACCCTTGCTACCTAATACTCGCCCTTCTCTAACCAACAGGCTTATATCCACTTTTTTTTATCTTCGCTTCTATATACCCTTCATCTTTACGAATATTCATACATTAATAATAATGGAATTTATATGATCATATTATATTATATTATAAATTATAAAAAATATTATAAAAAGAAAAATAGAAGAAAAAGAAATTCGCTTAATTAAAGTACAATCAATTCTGTATACCTAAATATAAGCAGAAGAAAAATAAACTGCACTGAATCTATCGACAGGAATATATCCAAGTAATTTTCAATTAATCAAGTTACATGCTTCATTATAAATGTAATATACATATGTAATAAATAAATATATATATATACACATATATATAAAATACATATATGCATATAACAGTAGAGAAAATATGAAATTTATTTCTTTCGCGAAATAATATCCAGGAGTATGCAGCAATATGAGAAAAAATATCAACGAACGGGTGTTTATTGCGACAAAAAGAAGATTCTCTCAACCCAGAAAGGAAAAAAAACAAGAAAAAGAAAGAGAGAGAGAGAGGATTGCATCCATGTTTTTCACGAAGTCGTGGTGAACGATATTGCGATGTTCCGATGATCGAGACAGTTCCGTCTACGGAATACGTGGATCTGTCAAACGTTCGCTGGCATTGACGTTTCCGTCTCTAAGAGTCTGTCACGACACATACTCTTCGACTTTTTCTCTTTTTCCCTTCTTCTCTCTCTCTCTCTCTCTCTCTCTCTCTCTCTCTCTCTCTCTCTCTCTCTCTATCTCTCTCTTATACACTCAGGTGCCCAAGATGACTCTCTCCTACTCTGTTTCTGACAGTTTCACAATCCTTCCCGCAGTGGTTACAAGTTTGACGCAAAACGAAGAAGAAAAATAAAATGAGAAAGAAACAGAAAAAGAGAGTAAAAGAATCATATTTCTCTTGCTTTTTCTTTATTTTTTTCCAAACGAATGAGTATCCCTCTCGTTAACCATCCAAACGTGCAGATAACGAATACGCAAGTCGATTAATAAACTTGCTCATTACGAGCTGATCGTTCCTGCGTGAACATTTTACGTGCGAGTTACTCTATAAAAGCATTTAGAAGACTCGAATTATTAAGCAGACAAATTATCTTATAATTGGTGTAGAACACTGAACATACGATTCGATCGATCGATTTAATATATATATATATATACACACACACATTCTATTTTATTTTTGTCATCTTTTTTTTATCGACGATTGATCGCACGTATATCTTGTTTCATGTGAGATTTACTTCATGTGAGCATAAAACGAATGACGATATTCCGACGAAATAAAAAGAAAAAAGGAAAAAAAAGAAAAAGAACTTAACTGACATTATGATTCGTTCTTATCAATGCGTTTTGCAGAAATTGAAGCAACCAATGCCGTGATGGGAAACTTGCTACGTAATTTCTCGAATAGCTTCGAACGATTTCGATCTTATGGTTGCTTCTCACGTTCAAGAGAGTTCGTTTACGCGCATACGCGTACACCGTTCTCTTCTCTTCACGACGCGACGCTTAGAAAGGGCCCTCGCGAAGCTCAATTTAATCTACCGACATTAACTCGCAGTTCCGCAAACGTGCATGCGTACGTGCAACACTTTATAAACAAATGTAACGTTGCACGCACATAAAGCGGATATATAGTGCATCGTAGTGTCTATTATAGAACACTATGTGCTACGACTATGCGACAAAATCTAAACACGTAACTGCATAGGTGTGTAATATCATATACAGAGTGTTCCGTTTAACTTGACAACCTTGAATATATATTTTCCATAATGGAGAAAAATCTTACGGAACGTAATGACGAGGATATCAAAAAAGTGAATATAATGATGTCAGATAATCTTTCTCGAGATATCGAGGTCATCGATCTCTACTTATTTCTAAATCAAAACTTCGCTATATTTCTATTAATAGAATATCTAAATTATTTGAGAATTAAATTATTACAATGTTATCGTTAAACGATACTCCATTTAAAATATTTCACTTGAATTCATTTTATGAATGATTTCATAAAATCATATCGCACACTTCTTCGTTATCTTATATCTTTTTTTTTTATTTTCAAATATTTTTTCTTTATCACCGAAAATAACGAAGATATTCTACGTGGTCAAATTTAAATTGGATACTCCGTATATGTTCATGTAATATAGGTACACACATTTGCCATTCACACACGTATTACACGGCTCTCACACGCTTGTATTTTACGATGCGACAGAATACGTGATGCCTTAACAGAATCGTGACGAAGCACGCGACCGTCTCGACTAACTTTGAGAACGTTAACACGACACACCGGGTAACTGCGTTACGCGATGTCTTATTTCTTAATGCGAATCATTCCACGATTACTTTTTTTTCTTTTTTTTATAATGTAAAATAAACCGAAACATTAAACATGAACATTAAAATGTTACGATGTTACGTATATATAATGATAAGTATATATAATAAAAGATTGTTTAAATATATAAAAGAATAATTAAAAAAGTGATCTAATATCATATACTCTTCCTTTTTAGATATTCTATAACGCAAATCGATATAACAGAAAAAAAAGGTAAGCTAAGTTTGTTTTTATTGTTATCTTAGAATTCTTACGTAATTACTGACAAACATATGTCCGTTATTTCTGATGTATACGCATATGCATATGCACACATGTATTGAATATTTATGCGTTACGTACAAAAGCTATACTAATACGATTTACATACAGGGTGTCTCAGTAACTTTTTTAAGAATCAATATCTTCGTTATTTTTAATAATACGAGGAAATTCCAAAGGAAATAATTGTTTGCTTCAAAGGGGCACACATTATGATGCGAAACAATTTTTTCTCCATGTCCTTTTCTTCGAGATTTTAAAGTTTGTTGTAATTTTTTTAATTGATAATACGTATACTCATTGTCGCGAAATAAAAGCTGATGATTCGTCTTAACCTTTTGTAATATGTAATTCCATTAAAAAAAAAAAGAGAGAGAGAGAGAGAGAGAAAGAGAGAACTGATAAAAACTTTGATAACCAACGCATTAATAAAAGCATGAAAATAGGAGTACCGACAACCAAGGTACGCCGTCGTCAATTAAAACGGATGATAATGCTCTTAAAGTTTATTAAAGTTATGCGAAGAGATGAGACAACGAGGAAATAACGATGAAAACAGCTGGAATTGCGAAAAATATATCACTTGGCCGATTTTCCTAGAGAAAAGCAGCTTTTATTTAAGTATATTTTTATCAAAAGCACGCTTTTGAAACCACCGAATATTTCAATGGTACGTTATTTTATGCATACATCGTGCATTGCCAAATAAATCCCTACAAAGGAGCTGCTTCCGGAGAAAGCAGCTTGATTTTTTCCTTCCTCTTTTCCTTTCTTTTCTTTTATTTATTTATTTATTTTTTTTTTTTTTTAATCATGTTTGGCAACACAACGTATTTATTATAAAATCTTTTCCTCGTGAATACAACTTCCATAGATTAAAATTAAAATAAGAAAAGAACAAATGGAAAAAGAAAAAGAACCAACCACCAATGAAAATGAAACGACGTCGTCTCTACAAACGCGTTCTATGTATTCTAATTCTCCTCTTTCTATCCCCTACTTCGCTAAACGACTTTTAGGTGATCATCTTCCAAGCTGAAACCTTTTAATTACGTAGCTATGAAATGTTTCCAGAGGAGCTTACATGCTGTCACCCTCAACCCCTCCCTTTCCCTTCTCTTTTTCCTCTCTCTATCGCCCGCAGGACATTTTCGAAATTCAAGGAAAGAAACTCATCTTTGCAATTAATTTCTACACAATATATTAACAAGATTACGTCTTAAGGAGCTTTTGCTTGTAGGAAACGTAACCACGAAACGAAAACCAGCGATCGAATTTAAACTCCCTTATATAAAATTCTCTTTCACTGAAATATCTTCAAACTCGAACGCCTTCGTTAAGTCCTTTGAGAGATCTGTTAATTTTCATTTTGATTTCCTTTTTTTTCTAGGAAAGATATCCGCATCAACGTTTTAAAAAGCTACGAAAGGAAAAGAGTCTCTTTCAAAAAGTTGCGCGACTAGGTTCTGCTTTTTCGTTCTTCTTTCTAAAAAAAAGAGCATATTCTTTCAAACGAATCTATTGTCGATCCTAAGTCGACAAAGGACGAGTGAAACGTTAATGTTACTTCTTTATCTAAATAAGAACAAAACCATGACACGAAAAAAAAATGAAAAAGAAGAAAGAACAGGGCGAAGTTTTGCTGACATATTTATTTAAAAAAAAAAAAAAAAAAAAAAAAAAAAAAAGAATAATAATAAAAGAAAGACAAAAAGCGTCTATCTCGTCGTCGATGAATCTTAACGGGATTCAAAGAGTTTACGAAAGGAAAAATCCAAGGGCTCTCGGTAGAAGCACGTTCGTGCGACTTTTCTCGTGCTTCGGCAGATAACCGTAGGGAGGTATAAGCGAGGTAAAACTTCCTTACGGGTTTTTCACGTTATTGTTCGTTCCTGGCGAATACGAACGGAAAGAAAGAGGAAGGTGAATGAGGCGAACGAGCAAGCAAGCGGAACGAAGACGTAGGAAACGAAAGAAGAGAAGGAAACAGAAGAATTGTGGAAGAGAGAAAGAGAAGAGAAAAAAAGAAAAGGAAAGGGAGAGAAAAAGAGAGAAAGGTAGAGAGAGAAAAAGAGAGAAAGATAGGAAAAGGGTAGCACCGTAATTTTCCGAGCACCGTCTCGTCACTCTCTCGGCAGCGGCGCGTAACAATGAAAAAGGGTGGCTTCGCGAACACAATGGCTCGAGCGAGCAAAATCATCGTACGCGGCACGAAAACCGCGTGGCTTGGCCGCCGACTCGTTCGCGGAAACGAAACGCGAGACGCGACGAGCCACGGATATAAAGAGAGAAAAAAAGAGACAAAGACATAAAGAGAGAGAGAGAGAGAGAGAGAGAGAGAGAGAGAGAGAGAGAGAGAGAGAGAGAGAGAGAGAGAGAATATGAGGATTATTTATACACCAACCGGTTTACCGCGCTAGAATGGAAAAATTTTTATTGGAAAACCCTAATCGTTTTTCCCGTTTTACTCTTAACGTTTCGAATGCTGACGATATAAACGGAATCGATAATATGTAAATCTCCAATGATTTGTTTCCCTCGTTATCTCGCTAATACTCCATTTTTTTCTTTACACGAAATAACAAAAAGTTTTCCGAAAAATTCTTATCATTATACGACATTTTCCGAATCGACGATAAACTATACAACGGTAAAATGTATATCTTCGATCTTTTTCTCCTTTTTCAATTATTCAATATATGAATAAATAAAAAGAAAAAAAATACATTCTTAGTTAACTTGACGACAATGACATTTTCTGTGTTGTAAAATCTTAACAATGAGAAGTAAGACCGACGAAATTCGACAATGATCAAGTGGATGAAGTGTAAATCTACGAGACCTTCTCATTTTCCTTTTTCTCGCAACAATTTTTCCCTTTCGACGGTACGTGAGAGAAATTTTTCTCGAAGAGGCTAATATTGAAAAGAAATTTCGAAAATCAGCTACGATAAAATCGATAAAGCGTAAATCTGCGATCTTACTAGGTTGTTTGTCTCTCCCATCTCTTTCTTTCACTCATCGTTTCTTTCTATCTATTTATCTCTCAAAAATGTTTCTCTTATTAAGCGAGATGACAGAGACTTTTTTCGAAAACCCTCGTGATGACCCAGATCTCGAAGGAGATGACGAGTTGTCGGTGACAACGTAGGTAGCAAGGGTGCTTGTCAACTTACGTTTCGTTCCTGTTAAAGAAGGGGCCACTCATGGGTAAACCAGCACCTGAGGGCTACACTAGAGGAAATGGTAACGATAACGACGACGATAACGCTTAAAATACGACCGTCCGAACTTGAAAAAGAACTTTACAAAAGGAATCGCATAGACGTGCAACTCCATAAAACGTTCTCTCTTCTTTCTATTTTACGATTATTTTTATGATTATTTGTAATAACAATCGAATAGGATTCGTTTCGTTAATAAAATAGCAATAGTTCCTTTAGTAATAAAATTGTAAATACTGTTCAAAGGATTCTCCGTTGTATTCTAATTTCATCTTTTGATTTCCTTTTCTTCTACACCAATGAATCTGAAATTTAATTAATAAAGATTGCGATTTCAATTAATTATCGCGATTTAAAAATCGTAAATACGAATAAAGATAAGCTACTTCGCTAACTACAGAAAAGTTTTAATAATTTCGAAAGAAATTTTTGCATCAGATAAGGAAATAATTCTTTTGATGATCAAAAGAAAGTTGAAGATAAAATAAATTCGATTAAAATCTAAAATTACCTATGAACGAATCGCTTAATAAGTTTTTAACAATTGTGAATAAAGATTATGATCGATTGTCTAGCGAAAATAAAAAGAAAGATGGATTACGAAAGATTACAGAAACCAGTATATACGAGTTCAAAGGAATGTAAGCCAATGAAAAATGTGAACCAAGGAAGATAGGACAAAGAAATAAAATGAACCCTCGAAAGTCATTACACAGCAACTCGAGCATTATTCTTTGGAATCGAGGAAACCGTAAAGTATCGATTGTTCTTTGCATTCGCGAGTCAAGTTCTAGAAATTCCTTCCTTCGAACGATAATTTATTTAAGAACATCGAGACTAGAGTCAACCTTGAGGCAAGCCGTTCGTTATCGTCGCGAAAGGAAGACTAAAGTAAACGGAAACAGAAAGAAGAAGAAAAGAAGGAAGAAAAAGGAGAAGATAAAGAGAAGAAAGAAGAATGAGAATAAGAAAAAGAAAAAAGAGAAAAAGAAAGCGTAATAAAAGAAAAAAAACGAAAGAAGAAGAAAAAATGGAAGATATTTCGATCGGTCGTTCTATAGAAAAATGTTTCCCGTTAAAGCATCGTGTACCGACGTAACAACCTTCGAGGGAGTTAATTAATCATTGCAGGAACGATACACCGAGAGAGTACCAAGGACTCTCAACATGTAATCGCGTACAAAGGAGAATTACGTTTAAGGTTATGATTAGACGTAGTTAGCTTAGTACATACCTACATATCTATATATGCACGTAATTCTGACATATATCGACATTGATATCGCAAGCTTATAATCTTAAAATAAATCGTACGACCGTCATAATGAATTGCGTTATAAGGAAAAGAAAAAAAAAGGAAAAAGAAAAAGAAAAGAAAAACGTGAGAAAGAATCGCTGATAAAGAAGTAAGGACATTTTTCTAGATAAAAAAGAACAAGGAAAGAAAAAAAGGAAGGGGGATTAAAACATGAACTCGATCGACATTCATTGGATAAATATCATCGGACGTATCGTTGGAAAAAAAAAGAAAAGAAAACACTAACACGATGAATAAAACGAAACGAGTACAAGAAATCCTCCGATTGTTCCGTTACATATTGCGTTCTCCTTCGATGGCCACCATGGAAGTAAATGTTATACGGGAGAGATCGTACCTAACCCAACCCTATCCAACTGGATAAATTCCTTTCATCTCCACCAGCTGTATTTTCATCGTATATATATATATGTGTGTGTATACGTGCGTATATGTGCATATAACGATTTTCTCTTTTTTCTCCTCTTTTTATCCTTCGAATAAATCGATTTACAGTGTGTAGAAGCGGAACATTAACGACGATTCCCGTAGCAGCTTCCTCTTTTCTGCGCGTATCGAAACCCATAAAACAGCGTGTCGAGGTGAAACGCACGGATGCGTTTCGAACAAGATGCATACGCGTCCTTTGTGCGCGTCTGTATACATGTGTGTGTAAAAGAGAGATAGAGAAAGAGAGAGAGAGAGAGAGAGAGAAATAAAATAAAAAAGGAAAAAAAAAAAGAAAAAAGATACCCGTATTCTAAAACGCAATTCGTCGAACAAACTCGATTCCGAGCGAACGAGTTGCTGTGATTGGACGAAATCACCCTTTTTTCTGTATTATCAGAACACCGGCTATAGAATACGACGACATAACAGAATTGCGCATTGTAAATGTTTCGCGGGGCACGACGCGAAGTATACGTGTAGAGCATTGACATCATACCGGAAACGAGTGCGTTCTGAAATTGTAAAAACGGAACGGAACAAGAGGATAACGTGGTCCCACCGATTGATATAGTATTTTCTCCAAAGGAAATAAATAAAAGAGAAAAAAAAAAGGTTATGGAAAAGCGAAAAATAAGTATTAGAAAATTATCGAAAAAAGAAATAATATCGAAACGAAAAAGGGATACCAAACAGGTATATACGCATATATATGATACACATACGTACATCGCACCACGCACACGTATATACATGCATGCATATATACATACACCACGCGCGCACATGTATATAACACAAATAGAGGTGATCATTCAAAACGAAGAAAAATCGTGTCAAATAAACGAAAAGTCGAAAGATCGACGGCCATGTGCCGGCGTTACGTAGGAGACGAGCCGAGTAAAGCTTGCCGATAATAATGCAAGTAGAAAAATATATTAATAGAGAAAACTTACCGGTGCTACGCGTCGCGCGAGCTCCGACAACTGCGCAGTTCACGGGTTAAGAGGCAGCTTGCCTTTCAGGGACGTCTAAGGCCGGTACCGGCACCCGTGACCGGCGATCCGATCGTACTACCACCTACAGGATTTTTCATCGAAGCTCACGACATTCGCGCGTCCGACCATCGAGCGAATCGCTTTCCCTTCGTAACATAACCTAACGAACGACGACACGAGACAAGGAGACGCGTCAATCTCGAATTTTATTTTCTCTTCGTATTTCTCCCTGAGAAATTCTCACCGGATGATCCACCGAATGACGCATCGACATTTTCGACAACGGACTCTCGAAGGTGCAACGATGAATATGGATGTTTTTATCCAACGAAAAAAAAAAGTGAGAGAGAAAAGAAAAGAATAAAAAAATATAGAAAGGACGAAAAGAAAAAAAAAAAACGATGAAACACGACACACTTTGAACGCTATTAATAACGCTTATCTTCGTGCAACGAAGTAGAATAAACTTCGTAATGACGTATCAAAGCACACGACACTCACTCACACACACACCATCGTATTAATGCCATAAGCGACTACGTAAATCTTTTCTAACCGTCAACGTTTAAACTTGACGCAAAATTAATTTCCACATCCTTGCATTTATTGCTACGAAAGATAATATCGAATTTGATCGCACGAGTGAATATCTCTATGACTAGATATTAAAAGGGATTCTTTCCAAACAATAACGCTGGTCCGATATTCTCGTAACAAGAAGAATAATGAACGATAAATGTCGAACATATCGAAGTTAAAATCAAAGTTCTACGTATACAGTTTTTAAGCAAAAAAAAATTATATATATATATATATCGTTATCGTTAAAATAAATTCGTCGTAAAAATTTCATGTTTTCAAATCATACCTAATAGCTTGGAAGTTAAACTTCGAAACGTACTATTCGACTCCTATGATACGTTGCGTAGAATCTCCAAACGGGACACCTATTGACGAAAATGTGACGTACTATTCACCGAAAGATACGAGACACGTTCGCAGGATATGAAGATACGACGTATATATCGATAAAGATAAATACGTTGTATACGAACGCCAACTGTTGGTAAGAGTACGAAGATGATGCGAGAATGGCGCTATCTTCTGGGAAGAATGCAGAACTAAGTAACACACGTGAGCATCGTCTGACACACAGAGAAAGACTCGAGAGAACGATACCAACGCCACGAAAACATCGCGCGAATAAACAGGCACCTCTCCTTCCACCTACCCCTCACCTAACAATCCCTTTGAGAGGCTTGGTCCTAGATATCCTGACGTAAACGAACGATCGAAACAACGCCCCTCGTCCTGATCAAGGACACGAACCCGCCGAAACATTTTATCGCTTTCCCGCGCGCCCTCCTTGCACAACATGGTGTAATATTCCGTGACGCTTATCAAAGGACATTCATTTTTGTCCTCTTACTTTTTCCTATACCAGATTACATCACCGTGACATACTGTCATATATTATTGTTCTTTATCTATCGTCGACTTACCGTTTCGTTTTCGACTATACACATCGGCTCCACTTCCATGTTCCTTGGACGAATATCTCTCCCTTCCTCGCTCGACTCTCTTTCTTCTCTTCACTTTCGATCTTTTTCCCAAACGTGATATTGCACTTTCCTCGACGAGATATTCGTCTCGACAATCTACCGATCACCTTTGTCGTTTATTTTTTTAATGTCTCGTCCGACGACAACGTGTACCAACGTGTGTCTGTTTACAAACACTACAAGGTCACCGCAGGCCCCCCAGGCTTCTAACTCGCAATGTTGGCTCGAGAACATCGCGCATTACGTCACGAAAACCGACTGACGCGACGCGCGCGCCGTAATTGCAAAATTTCTTCGTGCTCGACATTATCAACGACGTGAGAAGCAGATGGTGGCGCTAACATTGTATCGAAGTAGAACTAAGAATGTCACGTATCTTTCTTTTGTTTTTTTTTTAAATTATGTTCGTACACATTATTTACGTAGAAACTTTAAGAAACTTTAAGAATTAACACAAATGTAAAAAGATCGGCCTGAAACATAAAAGTAAAACGTTTAATATATTTTAATTCATACCTTTTGATCCTAATTTAAGCACGCAAGTAATATTGATTATCTAGATTTCATCAGATGAAGTATCGATATCATATTTTCTCGGGACTCTTGAAATAGCTAAAAATTAAATTATCGCATTAGAATGATTACTTATATACAATTTAGTATTTAATATTCTGAAAATTTATAGAAGAATTAAAGACAATTAAAGGCAATTCTAGAGTCTAACGAAAAATACAAAATGCAGCGATTAGCTCGATAGTACTTGCGTTACATTATATGATGTATAATTGCATCGCAACTTGCTATTATAAATTAATAAAAATATACAGGATTTGTAAAAAAATTTATAATACGAATTTCGAACAAATGTTTCCTATAAAAGTTACATAGAGTTATGCGGACCAATGTATAAAAATAATTCTATTCGATTGTAAATAGTTAACGAGCTAAAAAGATCGGCTTTGCTTTATCTAAATGAATATTTTATTTAATTATGAATGATAGCCATTTCGCAAAAAAAATTGAACGTGAATGCCTAAACAACTATTTACATGTACTTTCGTGTGTGTACTAAACTTGAATGAGACGGTGTTGACCTCCGCTGAAGGCCAAATGCGAGTTAGTTTTGTTTACACATGCTCGAACTTGTTAAAGAGCATAATATAACGTTATATACATATATATATACACATATCTATTAACTAAAATAAGATAATTTTAAAGCTACATTATAACAATGTATTACTAAATTTATAATTTTGTAATATATATATTTGTAAAATATTATAATACTGGATATTAATTAAATATTTAATGTATCATAATGTTAATAAAAGCTATGTCCCTCCCTTCCTCTCCCTTCCTCTCTTTGTCTCTTTCTCGCTCTCTCTTTCTTTCTTCGTCTCTCTCTTTTTCGCTCTCTTCCTCTCTTTCGCTCTCTCTTTCTTTCTTTCAAATAAAAAGTAATGATTTAAATGATTGAATATTATTCTGTAGATCGGAGATGTTAATGCGTCTAAGTCTTAAAGTGAAATGATAAAATCTTTGTCTCGAAACGATTGTTTGGTTATGTCAAGGACACTCGGCGATCCCTACACAACCTACAATCAAAACAGATATAGACTTTATAAATTATATTACAACTACTATGTATTATAAAATTCATTAATTTTACAATGTACATATAATATTTAAAGATAAATGAACATAATGTAATATAGAACGCAGTACAAATTTTAGAACTATTTCGAATAATATTAGTACTATGTATTTATTTGTCAGTAAGATAATCCGACGTAATTAGTTTAATTATACAAGAGAATATAATATTTCAATAAATAAGATTACTTACACGTTTCTGCACCAAATTCGTATGTGAAACGTAGAAACTGAATGATTGGAAAAAGAAAATTTGAGAAATTACGGACTGATCGAAGAGCACGAGTGTACCGCTTGCTGGATACCGCGCGAATGAGGTGAGTATTCTATTAACTGTGATCTGATTGGTTGTTTGTCTTACGTTCGCCTTACGTGTTGATCACGTGATATTCAATATGTTTATCATGAAATGTATAATAACATACAAATAATGTATTACTTTATGAATATCGATTTCTTTAATGTTATTTTAATATTATTTTTTTAATCTATGTCACTTTTAATTTTTTCTTATATTTATTATACACTCAGTACTACATACATGATATACTACATATATCAAGATAAATAACCTGACTGTTGACCATTTGTGTCTTTCTCTATTCGTTATATGCATAAATAACCTTGATTGTAAAAAATTTAGATACTTTAAATTACTGGAATTAAAATATACATATGTAACAAATCAATCTCATATTGTTGACATCCTATATCGAAGAAAATCTTATACGCATCAAAGTTCAATGTATGTATAACAAATTTTATGTATAATAAAACTAACCATAAATTCTCAATTTTTTTGCATTCTCTTTTTATCAAACCTTTTCCCATTTTAGAATTTGTTCTTTAAATAAATTAATGCTTCATGGATGGAATTACAAGTCCAATTAAAGTAGATCCGGAATTTAATTGGATTTTTCGAACCTGTTCAAATGCCCTCAACGTATATATAACGATGTATCAAATCATCATTTATGACAATGCATTAGATATGCAAGTGGATCATTTACGTAAGTTATTTACTTATTATAGTTGAAGGAAGTATTGATTTATTTCAATTCGTATAATTAAAAAACAAATAATTTTTTTTTAGAAGCCTTATCGTATCCCGTTTTATTAGCTTTACTGGATTTTTTGATTTATATGGTAGTACAGTAAAGGATCATTTCTTGCAAAATTATTTTAATGGCTTAAAAAACGGATACATGGTTTTCATAAACTTATTCTTTATTAAGTCTACTTGCAATCATCTACCATTAAATCTATTTGCAATCACAAAATTAGAATTCTATATTCTAATTTTAATAACGACCATCGTAAGGCAAGTATCTATTCCCAAATCTATTATTTTTGTAATTAATATTGTAATAACGATTGCGATAGCCATTATCGTAATACACATCATCTGGATAATAGGTTCTTCGATTACGATAATTTGGAATGTAACTGCAGTAAAAGAAAAATGAAAATATTTGAACGAGTCGAAATAACATCGAACGTGCATAAAAACCAAGAATTAAAATTACCGATGATTTCTTAAGTATTCGATAAGATATGGATCCTCGGAGTAGTGCCTAGGCTTTGCATCAACGTGATAATTCTGATAAGAATGTGAAGACACATATCCATCATCGTACACGTATGGATAATAGTGATAACCGTAATCTCGAAAATGATCACGATTTCTATCATAATGTCTTCCTACGTCATCGTGCAGATATTTCCGTCCATCGTCGTATTGCTGATTATTTTGAAATTGATCATAACGTGCACGGGAATCAACATATCTATAAGAAAAAGTATATCCCTCTATAATAATTGTTCCGATATTAACATTTCAATAATTTAAAAGGGAAAAAAGAAAAAAAAATAAAACAAAAAAAAAGCAGCATACCTCTGACCATTATCATAATTGCCATGTTCTGCTTTGTTTCTTTCCCTAAAAGAAGCATCATGTGCTCCATCCCTGAAACTATCCTGCAAATTGTTCCCATAGGAACCACCGTTTTTGTCAAAAGCCCTATGTCCTTTCTCGTCGTCGCTATCCTCGTAAAAACTCGTCTTATTACCGGACTCGTCCTTACGATAATTATTACTGAAACCAGTATTATGATAGCCCTTTTTGTAATAGCCAGTACCGTGTCTATGATAAGAATTGTCGGACTCGTTCGAAATTTCAGTATGACCCGAAGAATGTCGATCCTTGTCAAATCCTTCTCGTGCATTATCCTGCTCATTATAACGAGCCGCGTTCTCTTTTCGTTGGTGATTCGTCGACAAGTCTTTATCGTATAAAGATCTATCCCGATTACCATATCGCTCTTTATTAAAATTAACGCGCTCCAATTTGCCCTTTTCTAAACTAGAACCAGATAATAATGAATCACTTATACCACCTGGCTCATAATAAAAGCAAACGCAATACCGAACGAAGATTAACAACAGAACATTCCGTACGAATATCATTTTTCGATTGAATTTGTTAAATTCTGAAAGTTCTAATCGTTTAACTGGCTAAAGACTGACTTTCGTACGTTTCGTGAATCGACTTTTGTACGCGAATCGACGACCTTGGCCAACCGACGAAACGAAATATATTCTGCAAATAGATCAAGGAATGTTAGAAAAAATTCAATGGATTAAATTGTCCTTTGGTATTCGCTAAAATTCTTCGTCGTAATTCGTTACGAATCAATTAAGTCGATCCGGAGGATCTACGCCGAATTAAAATTTGTCATCGACGATGAAACGTCTCGACGTTTCGAATTTTCTAAAATACCTTACCATTATCTTCTTTTTATCTAAAAGTAGCATAAATAAAGTGCCTGCAGAGAAGTTAATTCATGCGAATCGTATGGATAAAGGAGAGGGCAGAGAGTCGTATATAGATGTTGTAAAAAATATTCAAAACTTATATTTGAAGTCGTCTTAGTAAAAATTCTCAATGCAGAATTGTACAAGACGCTTAAACGTACTGTAAGTATCATATTGTTAAAATGGGAGGGGAGGGGAGGATGTATCACGTAAGATACATTTACTAATTATCATTTTTACGTGTTCCAAAAATACTCTAACTCGTTCGCTCTTTCATACTCATTCTCTCTTTCTTATCCTCCTCCTCTGTCCTAAATACTAAACTCACACATTGGTTCCTCGCATACATTGCTCGCTATTAAATCTATCATTCGATCTAACTGCACACGAAGCTGCACCGTTTATCTATCAGGGAAGCGTTTCCAAATTCTTGCATTAGACTTTATTCACAAGCCGATAACGACCACGTTACTCACTCTGACGTTTGAACTCTCGTAATCTGTATTTTAAATGATTCAGAAGGCAACACGAATTTAGGCAGAGAGTATATATAAAAAATATATAAATCTAACCGATTCCTTTTTTTCAGCACACTGCATTGCGATGCGATGGTAATGATGACAGCTCGTGTGCAAAAAGGAACAACATTCGAAACTTTTCTTTTCGCTTTGTGACTTAGGGTGGCCAGAGGATTCGTATTATTATAGAAAGCATTGATAATCCTAATTCTGATATCCTACCCCTCCCGCAACACGGCAGTTATAAAAACAAAAATCTCACGTTTCATTTCACAACGACAATTAAATGACGTATATTATAAAATCGCGGTTTCCAATACCGACTTTTAGGGACTCACTTGAGAATCATACAATACTACATTGAAGTGACGAAATAAAATATTATTAAAAGGGAATATGGTATTCTTAGCCACCCCATTCACGGCGACGATTGGACGCTAACTTATTTACACATACTTAATAGATTATAATAAATTCATAATTTATACTTATTCTGTACAGGTATGTCTGACGTTATTCTTAACGAATCAATGTATGTACACAATTTTTCGGCTTTCCTCAAATGCTTAAAAATTTGTATATGATGCAATACAATGAGATATCAGCCGTAAAAACCCTCATTCTACTTTTTCGACCGTCGACGATAAACGACGCTAGCAATAATGGAAGAAGTTTCGAAGAATCACATTTGACCATTTTCATTTTTCTCGACAAATGCCCTTTCACGAGTCCATTCTTCTTTGTTTCCGATTATTATCACCCTATCCATCATAATCATCATCTAAAGTACCGCTCTACCAGCGTTAATAATGTCTGTCTTTACCACTGTGCTTCTTCCTTCGGTCGCAATTTATCTTCCTTTTTAAGGTACAACCGTTGATACTCTTCTTGGTAAGTGACATACTGTACACTTGACTTGTTGGGTTTCTGAATGCCACACGCGTTAACCGGCGAATGGCTAGGCGAACAATTCATTTCTTGCAATTCTTGTAATTCTTTTAACGACCTCATTACCATTTGAACGTCCTTTTCCTGCTCCGTTGGTACCATACTTCCTATGGACTCATCTATAACATGTCCGCTATCTTTTCTTTTATCTGTAATCGCCCTCGTAGAAGCATCATCGTTGATTATTTGACTTAAGAAGTTCGTGGCGGCAACGGTTTCCTCGATTTGTCTTTGTTCCTGTTCTTCCTTCGAAAGAGAAGTTTGCTGTGGAAGCGAGACTATTTCCGAATGTATAGGTCCTATTTGTTGTGGTTCCATCATTTTCTGATCTTTTCTCCGTTTCTTCGTGTCGTGTGACTTGTGCTTATTTTCCATACACCTTTCACGTCTCTTATCTCTCTTCTCTGTTTTATTCGTCAGTTCTAGATCTTTATCTTCTAATCTTTTGTCATTTTTAATCTCCGTGTTATCTTGTAGTATTCTATGCTTTAAAGAAACGGGTTTCGAGTGTGGCGAAGTTTGACTTGTTGTTAATGAGTAATTTGAATGTTGTGTAGTTGGATACGAAGTCTCTTGTCTGTGTGCAGATCCGTGACCACTTTGTGAGACTTCGTTGGTATTAGACAATATATTGGAAGGTTCTGGATAGGCCGTAATAGAGACTACATCCTTTTTAACTTCGTTCGTCTTCCCAGGTATTTTATGATAGTCATTGACAGGCGTAATGGAAAGAGAACTATTCGCTAAATCCATGAGATTAAACTTTTCCATGTGACTTTTTACCGGTTTTTGTGCCATTAATTGTGCCGTTGGTACAACAGATATTTTTCCGACGGTAGAATTGGAAATGATATTCGATGAAGCTTCATACTGCTGACTTGCATTACCATTGTCTTTGTTCTTTTCTTTTTGCTTAGAACTTTGTTGCTTCTTTTCAGCATTATTATCATTTGACTTTAATGCCCCCACATTTGTGACATTTATGGAATTTTCAGAAACGTTCAGAATCTTAGCGACACTCGTAGGAGCTTTCTCCTGTTCTTGAGTTGGAGCATTATTACTGCTTGTCGCATCAAGCCTCCCAGTAGAATTGCAAATTGTATTTGCGGAAGAAGAAAGATTATTTGCACTGACAACATCTTTCAACTTTTTCGCTTTCCTCTTAATTCTAAAATCAGAAATATAAAATAATAATGTTATATATATATCTATACATATATCTGCCGAGATCCTTAAATATATAGCAGTATTAATGTACATACAATAGTTATAATATATACAGACTATGCAAAAATCGATGTTATAGTAGGTAAAACAGAAAGGAGGTAGGTTTGATTCAATTGAGATAAAAATATTAAATAAATAAAGTGAGAAGTTTAATGATAAATAGTAAAACAATGCAAAATCACACAAAGAATACAAAAAGAAAAACGAACATTCCAAATCAATATGTACAAAAAAAAAATGAGCAGAAAATGACAAATTAAGGCCCATTATTATATCATTCTACAATTATTTTTCTACAAATGTATTAGAAATATTAAACTTGTGATTGTCAAGCTTTCATTTTTACTAGAGCTCCAATATTGAGTTTTATCCGAGAAGTAGAAATCGTAATTCTAATCCAACATAATCACCTCCCTAAAACATACAATGACCAGAAAATAGAACTACCATCTAACTACCTGATGATAGATGTAGACTGGCGTTTCAGGCGTGGATCTGCTGACCGCGATTTGCAAAAAAATGAGTTAAACTGATCTTGACGTAGAGTCAATAATCTTGATTATGAGACATGCAGAAATATTTCTTTCACCTTGGAGAAAGTAGAAAAGCTGAACAGAATCAACCCATGCTTAAAGCGAAGCGTGGAAAATAAAATCCCTTATAAGATTAAAGTAGGAGTAAGGGAAATGATGTCGCGTGTATCACGTAATTATACTTACGTAGGTTCGACAGGATTTGAATACTTCAACAAAGTTTGTAAGCGTACGTATCCAGGTGGCCATAATGGTAACACTTTTGTATCCATAAATGTTGCTACAAAGGATTCCATACTTTCTTTTCTAGGTCTTAAAATTTTAAAGTATTGTCTTCTCGCATTCGCAATTTCATATACTAATTTCCTGTAAAGAGTCGACACATATTTTTAATTATATTAAAAGAAATATATATATATTGTATATTTGGATATATTACATATATCCAAAATATTCAATAATGAAAACAGGAGTTACATACTTCGTCTCATCCGTCCAAGGAAACCGTTTTTTTGGAATTTTAGATTTGTCTGCGCTTTTACATGAACCCTCCTCTTCATCAGAACTTTCAGCAGCAGCAGGCGAACCTTCAAATCCCCTGGAAACCAATCACAAATTATAGTTAAGGAAAACGACTGAGAAAAAGGATTTTGGTATTGCGATGATAAAGAATAATGAAACGTATTTGTTTAATGTTAAACGCGTTATTTGACACAAAAAATGATGCCAGTGAAAAACTAAATATTGATACTGATGATAAAAAGCCCCGAATTGTCTTCTGCTATCTCAAAAATAAGTAATCTTTGTATAGAAAATGTATAGGAAATGTACACATCGAAAGTCAGGTTTGAAAGCTTTCATTGTAATTGAGATAGCAGATGTATATAAGCATGATAAGATTAAGGGAAAAAGATGAAGGCAGAAGAAATGAGGGGGACGACAAAGAGAAAGAGAAATTGGACAGGCAAGAATAGAAAGGGTTTCCTCTTACGAGGGGCACCTTACCAACAGTACCGATATATCTCCCAGTATAATTGAGGACTGAGAAATAGAAAAGTACAATGAGTTCCAATTTAATATCCTATACAACCTAAAGTATTAACTCTACTTTATTTTCGAAATGTGTCTTCTGTACAGCTACAAGCTTAAACAATTTTGTACAAAAAATCAAGGATTTAATCTGATAAGATACTTACTTTTCATCCGCAACCTTCTGACTTTCCTTGATGTATGCATCCATAACCGATGGCATTATATTATCAATGATAGCTTTTAACCTGAAACACCACCAAACTTTGCCAGCAATTGAAGTTTACAAATTTATAAACGATACAAAATCAAATATATATACATATATATTACTTGTTCATTTTTTTCTATCATAATAAAACAAATATTTTACCTTTGCATTGGTTCCTTAACCCTATATTCAGCGTCTTGTAAATAGAGTTTCTTAGCTCTATTAAGAAGAGTTATTTTACTACAAGGTAGAAATCGTGCGAGATGTCCATACGTCTGAGGTCTTGCACTCGCAGAATTCAATGTCCTTAATTTTTTCTCTAAACTATATCAAATAAAAAATTGAAATATAATACAATATTATTCCTTTCCTCGAAACAACGTTAAAATTTTATAATATCATAAATCCACGTTATAAAAGAAAGTTACCTAAATAAAGCAGCGTTGACCGATGGATTGAAAAATTTGCTTTTACCCTCTTTACTATTTTCTGCGTGTACCTTCAATTTGTTAACAATTTCTTTGATATCTTCGGGAAGGCCATCCGGTAATGGTGCTTCTTCTTTGTCGATATCATCGCATTCCGATTCTGTACCAAGAGCACCTCGAGATTTTCCAGAATCTGTAGTGTCTCGGCTCGACTCGTCTTCGACTCTAGCTGCATTAACAACGCTTTCTATAGCATCGTCGATATTACTGTCTTTACCAGAAAGTTTCTTTAAATCTATTTTCTTTGCATCACAGCCATTACTACTGGTGGATGATTTCTTCTCAAATTTTTTAATATCAAATTTTTTTTCAGTCGTAGTTCTATTCTTTTGCAAGTCTTTTTCAGGCTTTTTCTTTTCCTCTTGATCTTCCGACGCTTAAACGAAAAGGAAAACGCGATTCAAATTTAAATTCTAACATATGTTATAAAACAGAATAAATATGTATTTAACACGTGTCTATTTAATACCTGTACCACCCTCAGCATCTGTTGTTTCTCCTTTTTCTTTCCGCCTTTCCGCATCCTGTTGACAATTCGAACGTTGATCTTGTGACTGATGATTTTGCGGCTTCTTTTTCTTCTTCTTAATTACATTTTCGTGGTTGGATTTTTTATCTCCATTTTCATCGACTTTCTGCTTCTTCATGGATGAAAATAATCGTAATAAAAAAAATTCAATGAATAAGAAATATACAGCACATCAAATATTTAAATTACTTTTCTCGGTTGATCTGACATGTCTTCCACTTCATCATCTTCCGACGAACTAAGATTTCTTTTATCTGCCCTCTTTGGACTATCCACGTCTTCTGTTTCTTCTTCGCTGCTATCGCTACTTTCATCTTCATCATTGTTACTTTTATTATTGTTGTTATTGTGAACTAAGGAATGCCTTTCAGCAGCTTTAAATTCAAGGGCTCCACAATTTATGTAGAAACCCCCATGAGCTGTGGTCATCTCTTCTGGCACAATCTCATCGTACTGGAAAACGATTAACGATGAATAGAATGGAAGACAAAAACAAAATAAAAAATAAAAATAAAAAAAAGCAAATTAAATAAGCAAGTTTCGAATGAAAAATAAATGATACAAAATATATCACTCACAGCATCCGTATTGTCAATGAAGGAATCGTTCTCATCGTATCCCGCGCCCAAATCCACATAATCATCATATTTATGTCTTTTTTTCCCCAAAGTAGCCGTACCCTAAAACAACATGAAATATTAATATAATTCAATATTTTAATCGTTAATTTTTTTCATTCACGCAATCACTCTAGCGAACTTCTTTATGTACATACATATTTAGCTTCGAATCTCCTCGCCATATCTTTAAGTTTATCTTCGTCATCCTCGTCGAAGGGATCCAGCCCATTCGTCGCATTCTCATCTCCTCTTTTTTGTTCTTTTCTGCGCTTTTTCTGTGTGAACATAAATAAAAATCGATCGATATTTCACGTTAAATATTTCTCATTAAAATTATCACAGCACTGTGAGCAAGTAGGACACGGCAGCATCTATATATATACATATATACATGCATAAATCATACATACATACATACATACATACATACATACATATATTCATGTATGTATCCATGTATAAACATATATATCCGTAGTACTTCAAATATTAATCCAATATTAATTCCTAACACAAAATATAATAATTAAAACAATAATTCATATCGTAGGATTATTATCGGCAAAAGCGATAAGATAAAAGGACGAGACTTGTGTTATATGCGTTAGACAACATAGTCTTCAAAAATATTTCACACGATCAAGGAAGGAAGGAAGAAAGAAAGGAAGGAAGGAAGAAAACGATAAGATAAAACTTTGAAACGATGCGAGAAACGTTCTGCAATACCAGGAGAACACGTTACAGGTGAAACGCGAGCTACGATACAGTGGTTCTCTGCTCTATGCGAAACGTGCCACCTCCTTTTTCATTCTGCTCTCCTAATACGGGGACGCTACGTCGAGTGACCGTTTCAGCGATAATATTATTATCAACAGGTTAAAAACCCAACGTGACGGTAACAAAAGAAAAGAATAGACAAATTTAACAATAAAATGATGGAAAATATATATGGAGTAACAATAAAAAAAAAATAAAAAATAAAAAAAGAGAAGAGACAATGCATACTGCTCTATCCTTTCCCTTTTTAGATTTTTTGCTTCTGTTGCACTTTATCGCTGGTATTAAATATGCGTATTAAAAATGCATCGTGTATTTCGAAATAATACAATGCTTTTTTCTCTATGGAGTTCTTTACGAAGAGTGCGTATGGAAGAAAAAAACAACGAACGAAAAGAAAAAGGAAAAGAAAAAAAAGAAAGTATTTCACTTTTCTTTCGCGAAATACAATATTATTGGTCGCTCAAGAAAAGATAGGGTAAATGGCCTATAAGAACATCAAGAATTTCAAAAATCCATGTTACGTGGTGAAGAAGGCGCGAAAGCAAAAAATAGAGGAGAGAAGAGAAAAGGGAGAAAGAGAAAGAGAGAAGAAGAGCAAGATCCGTAGGGCAGCTTGCGAAAGGATACTAACCACTATGCGGTGGTGAATCGATAACTATCAACGACAAAAGACTACTCTCTCTCTTTCTCTTTCTCCTCTCCTCTCCTCTCGATTATAAGTATACGCTGTGGGACTTTTATACACTATGGTATACAGATGCAACGTTGAAAGAATGATCGACCGACGTGGCGGGAAAGAGAGGTAAAAGAGGGGAATGTAATTCATCCCCACCATCGCGATTAGCCTTGTATTTGAAAAAAAAAAGAAAAAAAAAAGAAAAAAAAAAGAAAGAAAAAATCTATGGTATATTGTGATAGTAGCTTGGTAAGACTCACGGTCTTCGTTTTCTTATGGAATTATGACCGTAACATGCATGAATCATTAGATACCGTTACTAAAGCTTATTTGATTGTTGTTGCAAATAAAATGAAAGGATGGAAGAAAGAAAGATATATATATATATACACACACACACACACACATATATATATAGAGGGAGGAAGATAAACTTGCCTATTCGGCATATAATGGAGAACACACGAAGTCTTTATTAGCTTTTTAAAAACTCTTAAAAAAAAAAAGAAAAAAAAAAGAAAAAAAAAGAAAAAAGAAAAAAGAAAACGTCGCGAAGAACACAGAGAGCATCGTTCGATCAAACATATACATGCATGACAGGAACTGCCACATGTATTGTCTCGTGCAACGACGACACGTATGAGAAAGAGAAAGAGAAAGAAGAAGGGGAAAAGAGAGAGAGAAGAAGAGAGGTAGGGAGAGAGAAACAAATTATCGTAAAACATATGTATTTATACGTCAATCTCGCGCGCACATTCTCGTGTAAATTCATAACGGAAACGACAATACTCATTCGTGGCAATATTTCGAGGAAGAAAGAATTTGTCGTCTTTTCGAGACGAGAAATTGGTTGATTGGTGTGCGTGTGTGCGCGCGCGAGCGAATGGGTGAGCACGCGCGCGTCCACCCGCGACAGCGTACACGTATACGCTACGAAGAATTCGATGTGAAGGGGTGAAGGGCGATAGGAAAAAATGAATAGAAAAATTAGAGAAGGGGTTGCGAAAGCCGAAAAGCCATGCACGAAAGCATGACATATGTCTGGAGAGGTCAAGCCATGTTCCTATACGTGCGCTCTCGATACGTGTCGACGATCACGAGTTTCCAGCGCAGCGCAGTAGAAAAAGAAAGAGAGAGTGTTGTGTGTGTGTATGAATATGTCTGTGATTCGACATGTGTATGTATGTTGTGTGTATGTGAGAAAGAAAGAGAGAAAGAGAGAGAGAGAGAGAGAGAGAGATACATGGGCAAAGAGGAGGGGACACGGTTGTCTAGGAGTATTATGCGATATAATTCGAAAAAGAAAGGCGATTTTCATAGTAGATAACGAGAAGCATGGCGTTTATCGAGAAACGTTACATGTATGTAACATTAGAGATAAATACGTGGCGTACGCGATATTTTCTAATGGTCGTGTCGATAGAAAGTATTATAAAAAGGAATTGCAATGTCGGCTTGAAACGATGTATTCGCCTTGCCTCCTAAGTTAGTAACTAAAATGGATGATTTCGTAGTGATGTCGAGTTAAGGAAGAATCGTATATTCTGGTTTCTGTTTGCGTTAGAAATAATGTTAAATGTACGGTCGATGTTTAAGATCTAACCGTTATTTTCTTTTTCTTCGATAAACAATCGTTAGAATAGGTCACTGTAAAATCTAGAAAAGTTCCTACGAAATGTCGGAGGAGAATCGATCAGTTCTCTCTTTTCTCGTAGTTGAGAGACAGGATACTGACCAAAGGAGGAAACGTCACGAGGAATCGAGAGAGAGAGAACGGTGTACGGTAGAGATCTCACGAGGCAACAAGGACGCGTGACAGTCGTGTTTCGAGAGCGTTGCATGTCGATATGCATCTGGCATCGTCGTGCGTCGCCCTCGACGACGCGAAACCATTAGTATTTTTGCACTTTCTTCTCAAAGTCGTAAAGAGAGACAGAGAAAGAGACAGAGAAGTGCGGCCGGTAAGTCGTGCCCTTATCGAGGCACGCGGTCGAGAAAATTTCTCTTATTTGGATCTCGGTCTCTGTTTTTCCTCGTTAGACGTTTTACGAAAAAAGATAAAGAGAAAAGGAAGATGGACTGACCTCGGCTGCTTTGAGAAGCTGCGCGTAGTTGAACTCGGGGCATGCCTTCTCGTTCGACTCTGGCAGAGTGAGCGTAAAACGGAAGGAGGGCGCAAGCTGTTTGCCCTTCTCACCCTTTTTCTCCTTCTTCGCGGCGTGGCCCAGGGACTCCGGAAACTCCAGGGTTTGCAGGGGTACCCGTTTAACCTCTGACATTCCTACATTTGCACCGAGCTCGATTGCGAATCACGGGAAACACTGCGTTGGCCGCGGCGACAACATGGTCCCTTTCTCTTCTTAAACACTACACCGACACCGCCACTCGCACGTCGCCATCTTCGGCACGACTGTTTTTAGAGTGCGCTGCTGACGCCGCTGCTCCTATTATTGCCGCCGTCGCCGCCACTATCGTATGCGCGCGCATTACCATATTAACGCGACCATCGCGCCACCCCCACTCATTTTAAATATTCTTATTCTTTTTTTTCGCTTTATTTATATCGTTTTTTTTTCCTTACGCTTTTTTAATAAGTAATATATCAATGATATAATAAAATAATTAATTATAAAAGATTAGTTATAAATAATTTTACTTGACAACGATTTGATAACGAAAATAATTGGTCCATTATACTTGCAAGTACTTTAATGCATTTTAATGCGGATATGCATGAAACGTAAGATTTTATAAACTTTTGATTGGTTCAAATGAAACATTTGCTTTATATCGTCATTGGTGATAAAATGTATTTTAAATGTTTAGATAAATAAAATTTGCAATAAAGGACCTTAATATATATTTTCCTTTTATAATATAGCAATCTTACGTATTCTTTATTATGATATTTTCTTATAAGTTTATAAACAATGATTGCGTTTTAATTCTTATGTAAAAAACATGTGTCTTTATGTATTACGATCTAGTTCATTTTTGTATATATAACTTAACATATCTCACATTGTCGTGCCTGCAATAGTAAGATTAGATACGTGATTATGATATACATAACTTCACATAAGATTTTCTACAGAAAGAATATACATTCAATCGGATGAATCTTTGTTATTATCAACATTATTATCATCTTTCTTTGCTATTTTAATTGCTGAAAACTGTTGCCCTAAAAGTTTCATCACCTCTGCATGTTTTAAGTTCTTGTCCTTTTTCACAGAATTATAATTTTCTTTTACATAAAGTGCAAATGCAGATGGTTCTCTTTTTGGTGTTTGCATTTGAACTGTACCAGATTTCGTTGTTCTGTTGATAAGTAACTCAAATTTACCATAACAATGGCCACATCGTTTCTTTTCAATATCTAAAGACTTTGAATGTCGTCCAATACTAAAATTAATCGTAATAGCATAATAATTAATCAGATTAATTATTAATAATTAATTAATAATTAATAGAAAAAGAGGGAAACAATAAATCATGCAACAATATTATTAATATTTTTACCTGTATCCACATTCAATACATCTATATGTGAATTTTGTTTTAATTTTATAATCATGGCAACGACGAATGGGAGGAAGTTCAGGAAATGCTCTCAAGGCCTTATTAGCCCTATATAAATTATAATAAAATAAATAACATGTATAAAAAACAATTTATTCTAACACTTACCATGCTGTCCAGAAAGGTCCATGACCATCTGACACGTCATTTATCAGCCAAGCAGCAGCATGGCACATTTCATGAATTAAGGTGTCTCTTAATCTATCAGGTGTATCTAAAACCTGTATAAAATTCGAATGAATTATTTACTAGAATTAATGAAAAATGTTTACACATGTGAAGTTACAATATATTTAAAGCATACTTTAGTTGATAGTACTATTCTTGAAGATCTGACAATGCCTCCAAGAGGTTTCACAGATTTTTTATTATAACAATATCCAGCTGTTCCTCTCATACGAATATTCCATTCTATTGACATATCCTCTGGTAACTTTTTATCAAAAATATTTTCATTATATAATTTGTATAAATATTTGCAAAGCTCTTCTTTATTATTTTTATATGAGAGCCTATATTTTTTTGCATTTGGATGAGCACTAATTAGAGGTATTGAATCAGATAAAGAAGCTAAAAAACTTTTATATGTTTCCTTTCTCTTGCTTTCTATGGATGAAAGAAGGTTTCTATTTGTTGTTGTTGTTGTTGTTGTTGTTCTTGAATTCTTTTTTGTTCTATATTTATCTGAAAATTTATTTTATGTTTAATTAAAAATTAGGAGATTTTAAAACCATTAAAATATTTGTTAAATGCTTTTACAATATCATGTTTACAAGTATGTCATTTTAATACCTTTTTTATATACACGTTTTTGAGTAATATCATCACCTGGATCAAATTCACTTGTATCAGAACTATTTTCTTCATTGCTAAATGATAATCTTTTCCTATCTAATACTTTCTGTACTGCAGGGTGACAATTAGTATTATATTCATCTTCTTCATCAGAATCACATATTTGAATAGCTCTATAACAAAAATTTGGAAATTGTACTTTATATTGTTGCATGAAATTCATAAAAAGTATATAAAAACATATTATACCTTTGAATAGAAGATGATACAGTATTAAGTTTATCAGATACAATATTTGATGCATGTGGATTTGTTAGAGCAGTATAATACAAACTTTCTGATTCATTCTCAGAGGAAGTATCATTAATGAAACTATTTTTTTGCGTAGTATATTTAGTTTGTTTTTTATTTATTAATCTTACTTTCTTATCTGTATTAAATTTATTCTGTTTATCTTCTGCTTTTATTGAATAATGTTCATTTCTTGTAGCTTTTCTGTAACAATAAAAATGATACTTCTTAATATTATCAGTTATTTCTTGTTTTATTAAAAAACTTACCTTTCTGTTTGTACAGCTCTATCTTTTTTCATAAGAATTTGTTGTTTTTCTATTGGAGTTGAAAGCAATGCACCTGCTTTATCTCTCCATATATTACCATATAACTTATCTAATATATCTGTACATTCCATGACATTCATATTATTAGATTGCTTTGTATTCACATTTTTACATTGATCAGTAGGTTTCTTTTTTTGTAGAATGTTTGAAGATTTAGGAATATTGTCATTAGGTTTGTGTAAAAATTTATGTGGTGTTTTTGGCTTTGATACCGTAGGATTAGTTCTTTTTGTGTCTGATATAATAACGTTGTTTTCATTGGTTTTAAATCTCATTTTTCCTCTATTATTTGGAGTTTCATAATCCATCTCCAATCTTTCTAAACTACTGTTTCCAGAACTTATACCATTTTTACTGCTTGCAGGTACATTACTGAATGAACTATCACTACAAGATCGTGGTGAACTCAACATAAGCCAATCTGAAATTTCTTTTTTTTTTCTTTCAGATAGGCCTTTTACTTGATTATCTATAGGTATTTCAACAGACTGATCATATATTTTAGATGAAGTTACTATATTTATTTCAGTACATTGATTCTTGATATCAGAATTTGGAGGGATTTCATCTATGATCACAGCAGGTGGCTTATCAACTTTTTTTATTAAATTATCATTAGTTAATAAAGCTGGATGTATTTCATCATCTAAAGTTTCATCAATTACAACATTATTGATTTTTTGTAGTTTTGGAGATTCATAAATAGCTTTTGTCGACTGTATATTTGTTAAGATTTTATTTAGATCACCTTTTGTCAATTGTATACATGTTTTTGATTTTTTAGAATTATTAGTATTACTATTACTACTATTAATATTATAATTAGTCAATTTATTTAATAAATTTAAATTCGAAATAGGAGTATGTATATTTTCTTCCTTTTCCGATGTATCTTGTATTTGTCTGTTCGATTTTTCATTATTATGTTGTACATTTATTAATGTTGAACTAATATATCTATTTTTAGATATATTAGTATTTTTATTGTGTTCAGAACTTGATGTATTACTGTTCTTAGAACTATCATCTGAAGTATAAAATGAATTCTTATCTTGTGAAGTAACTTTATCAATACAATTAGAAAATTTATCATAATGTTTATTTCTCACTGATACATTTTTCCATTTTTCATAAAAATTTTCGTCTTCACTTGAATCATCAGATATTTCTAAAGCATAATTTTTTGATCTTATTAGACTTTTATAAGTGTTCTTTGGTATTATAGGGGTTGTAATCTTTTCTTTATTAAAATAATCTAAACTGCAATCAATGCTTGAATCGCTAATGACAATAATATCATCTTTGTTTGTATTTACTTCACTATTATCAGGAAGAATATCTTGAGTATCTTCTATTACAGAATCATCAGAAAGTTTTAAAGAAAAGTCTTGAGATCCAATGATTGGCACTTTTAAAATATCTTTAGTAGTTTTATCAATTCTATTAGTTACTTCAGGTAAAATCTGATAACCTGGGATATATAAAATAATCACTATGACTTACAATACATAATATAATTTCATTTTACATACCTTTTCTATATTTCTGTTTATCAACAGAAAGTGAAAAAGAGTCTTCAATAAAATCACTCATATTTTTCTTATTACTTTGTCTACTACACGTGTTTTTATTTCTAAATTATAATTACGTAAACATATTTCTTTGAGTATGTATTTACAGATGGTTTTTATGTATTAAAAAATTTATTTAATCTCGAAAAAGGTCAACATTATAAAACAATGAAGCGAATTCACTGAAATAAAAGCATGATATGGAAAAAAACGCTGTATTCTTATTATTTAAATTTAATTCACTTGCCATGCTCCAATTTATATAATAAAGGCAAAATGTTGTGATAAAATTATATCAAAGAAATATGATATATTCTTTCAAATTAAAAACACACATAAAACCATAAACACAAATTCAAACGTGTTCGTTATAAGTCATATACAAGGCTGCCAACGTTTAAGAAAATGGAACAAAATAGTCGATCGACATATTTTATAGTAAGAACCAACCCATCGTCCATATCATTTAAATAATACATTGTATCGATTCTTCTTTGTACATTCTCAAAAGTATTTATTTACAATATTATAACTGAACATGAAGAAAGGTAGAATTAGTATTATATTATTATTTCCCAAGTTGACAATACAGGAATGCTAATGTCAAGTTTATCCTATGCAGTACTGTGTTAGTTCGATTAAAATTCATAAGATAGAGCAATCATGAAATTCTAAATTGAAGAAAATAGAGGATCGTATTATTTTGTAGTAAAAACCAATCTGTTTTCCTTATTAATTAAATAATACATTGCAACGATCCTCCTTTGGCAATCCTCACGAGTATTTATTTGGAATATTATAACAGATATTGAATCATAGTAAAAAACTATTATATAATTATTCCGCCAGATGGCAGCACAAGATAGCTTATATCACCTTTCCCTAATGTAGTAATGTACTAGTTCGTCTAAAATTCGAGAGATGGCGCAGATATGAAATCCTAAATTCAAGTAAATTATCAATCGTCTTATTTTATAATAAGAACAAATCCATTTTCCTTACCAATTAAATAATACATTGTATGAATCCTTCTTGATCAATACTCACAAGTATTTATGTGGAATAATCTAGCAGAAAACGAATAACAGTAACATTAAGTATTGTAATATTATTCCGCAAGATGGCAGCACAAGATAGCTTATATCACTTTTCCCTAATGTAGTAATATACTAGTTCGTTTAAAACTCGAGAGATGGCGCAGCTATGAATCCTAGATCAAATTTAATTGTCAATCGTCTTATTTAATAATAAGAACAAATTCATTTTCCTTGCCAATTGAATAATACATTGTATGGATCCTTCTTGATCAATCCTTACATGTATTTCTGTGGAATATTCTAGCAGAAAACGAATAACAGTAACATTACGTATTGTAATATTATTCCGCAAGATGGCAGCACAAGATAGCTTACATCACTTTTCCCTAATGTAGTAATATATTAGTTCCTCTAAAATTCGAGAGATGGCGCAGCTATGACATCCTAAATGCAAGTAAATTTTATAATAAGAACCAGTCCATTTTCTTTATTAATCGAATATCGATCCTTCTTTGTCATTCCCCACAAGTATTTATTTGGAATATATTAACTGGTAATGAGTGAAAGTAAAATGAGTATTATATTATTAATTTGTAAGATGATACACACAATAAGCTTATATCATATTTACTTTATGTAATAGTGGGTTAGTTCTTACTATAAACTATGACCATTGCCTATTCCTTAGATTTAGGATTTCCTAACTGCGCCATCTCTCGAAGTTTAGACAAACTAATGCGATAATATATTAGGGAAAGGTGATGCAAGTAATTCTGTGCTGCCATCTTGAGGAATACTGATACAATACTTAATGATACTGTTATTCACTTTCTGTTAGAATATTCCACATAAATACTTGTGAGGAGTAATCAAGAAGGATCCATACAGTCTATTATTCAATTGGTAAGGAAAATGGATTTGTTTTTACTATAAAATATGACGGTTGGCAATTTAATTTGATGTAGGAGTCATAGCTGCGCCATCTCTCGAGTTTTAAACGAATTATTATATTAGTACATTAGGGAAAAGTGATATAAGCTATCTTGTGCTGCCATCTTGCGGAATAATAATAATACAATACTTAATGTTACTGTTATTCGTTTTCTGCTAGATTATTCCAAATAAATACTTGTGAGGATTGATTAAGAAGAATTCATACAATGTATTTTGAATTGGTAAGGAAAATGGATTTGTTCTTATTATAAAATAAGACGATTGACAATTTACTTGGATTTAGGATGTCATAGCTGCGCCATCTCTCGAAGTTTAGACAAACTAATGCGTTAGTATATTAGGGAAAAGAGATATAAGCTATCTTGTGCTGCCATCTTGCGGAAAAATAATACAATACTTAATGTTACTGTTATTCGTTTTCTGCTAGATTATTTCACATAAATACTTGTGAGGATTGATCAAGAAGGAACCATACAATCTATTATTGAATTGGTAAGGAAAATGGCTTTGTTCTTATTATAAAATAAGACGATTGATAATTTACTCTATTTAGGATTTCATAACTCTGCCATCTCTCGAAGTTTAGAGGAACTAATATATTACTACATTAGGGAAAGGTGATGTAAGCTGTCTTGTGCTGCCATCTTGCGGAATAATATTACAATACTTAATGTTACAGTTATTCGTTTTCTGCTAGAATATTCCATAGAAATACATGTAAGAATTGATCAAGAAGGATCCTTACAATGTATTATTCAATTGACAAGGAAAATGAATTTGTTCTTATTATAAAATAAGACGATTGACAATTTACTCTATTTAGGATTTCATAACTCTGCCATCTCTCGAAGTTTAAACGAACTATTATATTACTACATTAGGGAAAAGTGATATAAGCTATCTTGTGCTGCCATCTTGC